>NW_027468774.1:38918837-38953837 GCF_046254945.1 Alosa pseudoharengus
ATAAGTGCACAATAACTGTAACCCTTGCATTAACCCCTGTTTCACGATGACACCTTAACACATAGACCGTTAAATGCATTTGCTCTTCTGCGAAACCCAATCAGCATTATACGCTAATGGGCTTGCAAAGGCGCTCCCATAATCCCTGTCACACACAGACACATATTCCTTTAAATGAGCAGAGTGCACTCATAGAACTCACTTGGGTTTCTTGTGCGGCACTAATTTGTGTGTTTAGCATGAGAGATAAGAGCAAAAGTAATTTTCTGTGGTTTCTCTGAAAGCCCTCTGCCGGCTCCATTGAAAGCGCCCTGAGATGCTCTTGGTCCTATACTTGTTCGGCTCGCTCAGTGTGGTTGATTGGGGCTGAATAGCCGGCTGAAAAGAGCTCTGCAGTCACCATGGCGTTCAACCGAGGCCTCTCACGGACAGATATGTTTAAGTTCGAGCGGGACATTGGGAGAGGCTTTGCCGTTCAAAAGAAAATGTGCTTTTCAAGCGAAATGGCTTTTTTTCTCGCTGTAAAAAAAATAGACTCCTTTACAGAATTTAGTGTGGGGGAAGATTTTTTCAAACGTTTCAACATCCATCCTCCAAGTGTCTTTTCTCCTCTCTCTCTCTCTCTCTCTCTCTCTCCCTCTCTCTCTCCCTCTCTGTGAGCAATGGGGCTGCATTGAGTATTCATGGCGTCTGCTTGTGGCAGATTTGCTGCCAGTATGAAATATTTTGTCTGCTCCATCCACAGCCACACAGGTCCTGTCCCTCTCTGCCATCTGACCATCAGATTGCTCCCCTTTGGAGCGAACTATGAGAGTTGCCCACCCAAAAGCTCCCACGTAATCTGTAGTCATAATCAGATTAAAGACAAAACACCAGGTTAAATTACACTGTGAATAGATTTAAACCACCAAAGGCAGAAACGCAAAGCAGATCTGTTCTCTATTAAATTGAATTAGAGTGTGAAAATGGATCAGAGGACTGATAAGGTTATTCCTTTATTTTATGTGTTTAACTCCACTGTTGGAGTTTGTCCCTTCAAGACTCTATGCATTGGTACAGACAGTAATTACACATCTCATATCACCTTCCCCTTCAATCTCCACCATAATGTCCTCTGTTGCCTTTTGGAAACGAAAAAGTAGATTTGTATTAAATAGTCAGTCGCTGTGGTACAGACTGTATTGTAGCCTACTAATGAAGTTCTGGTTCTCTTCCAGCAGTGGTCCACACATCTATCCTATGCGATTACATTTCACAGACTCTTGGGCCAAATCCCTGCTCTAAAAGGGTGAGCAGGGTGGTGAGTGGGTGGCTGGGTGATGGTATGAGGTGGAGCTGGTGTGTTGTGTTGAGGATACGACAGCTGCGTCTGTCGCCATCGCCCTGCTGAAGAAGGAATCTTGGTGCGCTGTGTTCTCTGGGGAGACTTTTGCTCTTGGAGATGACGTATGAGCGCGATGGCGGCGGTCTCTGTGCATGAGAGCACCCAGCACTCCCGTGTGAAGATCAGCTCAGACCACCTATCCGTCATCCCTCCTTTCTCCCCCTCTACCCCCCCTCCTTGTCTCTCTCTCTCTGCTGCTGAAAAATGTCAGCTGGCGTTTTGACGGGCGACGAGCGACGCGGCGGCAGCGAACGCCGCTGCTTCCCAGGGTGGGTCTCTCATGAGCGAACGCCGCTGCTTCCCAGGGTGGGTCTCTCATGAGTGACCGCCGCTCTGAGTCTGACAGCGAGCAACGCCACACATCACATCACAGCGACTCAATCTGATTACGGCTTAGTGCTGGGGAAGGAGGGGGGGGGGCGGGGGCGGGCGTAACGCACGGCTGCTCAGTAATAGCCGCCAGCTCCAAGCGTCGGAGGAGGAGGCCGTTTGCCGTTTCTTGTCTGTGATGACACTAGCTGATACTGTGGCTGGTTTCATGGCTGTGGTGGCATTGACCATATGGGCACCTATACCCTAGAAGCCTCCATGCAAGTGCAGTACTGCAGGAAGTTCTCACCTTAGCATTCCCTCTCATACCACAGCTAGCAGCAGTCAGGTGAATTCAGAGTCAGACCAAATTGGAAATATTCAACCATCCAATCCAATTCAACCAACAAACATATTTGCACTAGGCCTCGTTCTGGTTCCCCTGGCCTTTTGAAAATATTTCCTCATTATATGGCCCCTGCACAGGGTAAAAAACAACAATATCATCCACATAGATCCTAAATAGAGCTTTGTTCTCATTACGCCGTTAGTGTGTTCCTGAGGAAAGGTTATTCCAAATCATTTCATTCGGCTGCTTCTCCTCACTATGCCATTTTTTTTCACCCCCTTCTCTTGTTTCCTCAAAACAAATTGATCACTCAACCAATTCTTATCCCCCCCCCACATCCAAGCAGCTCTTTTTTCTTCTTTCCTTCTGGGTCTTAACTTATGTCCTATTCTTCTCCTCCGCCTCCTTCTCTTCCTCCTCTTCTCTCTTTTTCATTTGTGGGTGAGTGTGAGATTGCTCTGCGGCGGCGGCACCGGCAGTGATGGGAGCCGGGGTGATGAGAGTGCGAATGGCTGTCATTTCTCCTGGAATCAGATGAAAGTGGCTGCGGAATGCCCGCAGTGTGGCCTGGGGCGGCGATCAGCACTCACCATTCCTGCACTCACCATACCCCCCCCCCCCCTCCTCCCTCCTCGTCCTCCGGGTTCGCTATTGTGTGGCTCTCAGGAGGGCCTCTCATCTTATCTGCTGCGCCGGCCTCCGAGAGGAGGGAGCGAGAGATGGAGAGAGAGAGAGAGAGAGTGGTGGGGAGAGATGAGGTAAAGAGAGAGAGAGAGAGAGAGCTATGGCAACGCCAGCAGGAGAGGGATGGAGCACATAAGAAGGGATGGAGAACGAGGCAGAGGGAAGGAGATGGAGAGAGAGAGAGACAGAGATAGAGAGAGAGAAAGCAGGTGAAGACAGATTCGTCCATAAGTCTTGGCTGGGACTGAGGGATGGCTCTGTTCCTGCTGGAGGGGTGAGGGAAGATGTTACTGTAGATCATCGCCACCATGTGCCCTTTGTCACCCAGTGTGTGTGTATGTGTCTGAGTGTGTGTGTGTGTGTGTGTGTGTGTGTGTGTGTGTGTGTGTGTGTGTGTGTGCTGGGCTGGGCTTTAAGGTCAAGCATCAAGAGTCTGTGCATAACAACACAGACAGCCCAGGCTTTCCAGACTCTTATTTAGATGGCTTTGAGGAGAAGATCCAACACACACACAGGCACACACACCTCTATCACAGCCCTGCAGTCATCCCCCACCGTAACCATGACGATGGTGCACCTGAGTAGGAAATAGCCCCTCCAAAGCCGCCGCTGAGAGCCAACTAAGAGCTGGCGAGCTGGCTAGCGATGCAGAGGCATCCTGATCAGAGTGGCTGCAGCCAGATTGGCCTCTGTGTTAGAGTGTGGCCTACTATTAGGCTTACTGGGAGTCCTTTGGTTTCCTCATGCATTTAGATGAGTGCATTAGATCTGGCAGGAAGGGGAATCAGTATTAAGTGCTGAGTGTAAAGCCATATTTCTTTGGTTCCTTGTTCTTGTCTTGTAGTTCAAGTGTTTTAATGGTGTGGCAGCCAGACCCATAATTGTCGTTAAGACCTATAGCGAGTTTTCACCACAGTATCTCCACAGGAGGTGACTTGAGGTTAAGAGTTTCAATCTGAGACTTGGGTTGAGAACATAATGTTTCTCTCTGTAGTTCTGTCTCTTATTCAAAAGAGGCACTGTTTCTGTAAAGTCGTAGAGTAGAACTCCAAGACTGGGGCTACAATATCTATACAGTATGTTATCTAACCGTACAACATACAGTCTGCTGAGGAAAAAAGCTTGAGTGGGAAGTGTTTATTTTTAGCTGTATTTTTAATTAATTAATTCCTTAAATAATGAATTCATCCAGCTATTTATTAACTATCTAAGTTGAAAGTGAAAGTGGTATTTAGCGGACACTTTTATTCAAAGTGACATGGACTCACAACAGCGGGTTCAGGAATCAAACTCAGGTCATCCAAATGTCCGGTGGTGACATGACTGCTGCGTCACCATGCGTGCATTAATTTATCTATTAGTTTGGTGGTTCATAAGTAGCAGTGATGTACTCTGGCCTGTGAGTGACCTATTGACTGTCCCCCTTTGTCACCTTCCAAACCGTGTGGCCTCACAGATGGTGGTACAGCGCTGACAATCGGTGTGGCCTGGAGCCACATTTCATGCACTTGCGTCACGGAACAAAAACAGTCGTACAACGTACAACGGGTCACCTCAATGTCTGGCATGGATTGTGGATAAAATCAATGGGGCAATTACAGGCGTCCGACCGAGCCCTTGGGCGACCGCATCCAGTTGACCAGCCCTCCACGAGGCGTCCTCAGGCAGCCACAGGAGAGGAGCGGTCAGCGGTGTGGAGCTCACAATGTGAAGTAGAGAGAAGCAGCCCGGGCCCAGCTTTCAGCAGTGGGTAAAATGCTCAGTGGGGTGGGGGAGCTTCCTGATGGAACTCCAGATGGAGATCTGTGTGTGTGTGTGTGTGTGTGTGTGTGTGTGTGTGTGAGAGAGAGAAAAAAGAGAAAGAAAGTGTGCGTGTGTGTGTACAGTAAGTGTAGCCTGCATGTGATTTCTATGGGGATTTGGGAGCAAAAGCATATCTTTTTATCTCTGCATGCGTGTGCATATGAATGATTAGGGTGTTTGTAGTGAAGCATTTGAATGATTGGGAAAGATGAAAAGAGTTCTGCTGTAATTATTTTTCTTAATTTTGTACATTTGTATGCTTGAGAGTGACTTTGTATGTGAACTGTGAGAGAAATGTTGTATGTGTCTATGCAGTGCTTTTTATCTAGATGAGTTGGAGTGCATAATTATGAATCTGTGTAGTAATAAAGAGTGTGTATCAGAGAGATAGAGCCTGTGTGTGTCTGTGTGTGTGTGTGTGTGTGTGTGTGTGTGTGTGTTTCGCAAAGTTTCTGCCTTCCACGTGCCAGTGTGTGTACGTACGGCTGTGTGAGTCACGGCATGGGTGCCTCTGTGAGAGCAGCGGGCAGGGGCCGTGCCAACGCTGTGCCAGGCTGGGGGTGGCCCGCTGCCAGCCTGCTGTCTGGGGCGTGGGCTGGAATGCTGACACAGAGGCGGAGGAGGGGGATGGCTGTCTGAGATGTGGCACTGTACCCCTCTCCCTTCTCTCTCTCTCTCTCACACACACACACACACACACACACACACACACATACACACACAGACATACACACACACACACACACACACACACACTACCAAACACACACACACACACACACACACACACACACACACACACACACAAACTCAAAAATGCAGACATACTCAAACACAAACACCCACACACACACAGACATTCACACTCACCAGAACACCCACCCACCCATGCTGCTTCCACACCCCGGCTCTGAAGGTGTTGCCTCAGCAGAGGCAGCGACTCTGACGTGCTGAGTGGGAGGGTGGGCACGCCTGAGCGAATGTTCTTGGAATGGATAGGAGGGTATCTGCTTGTTTGTTTGTTTGTGTGTGTGTGTGTTTGTGTGTATGTGTGTGTGTGTGTGTGTGTGTGTGTGTGTGGGTGTGTGTGTGTGTGTGTGTGCGAGAGTGAGTGTGAGAGAGAGTGCAAGAGAGAGTGTGAGAGAGTGTGAGAGAGAGAGAGTGAAGGGGAGGGGGTGCGGTGCCATCTTAGACACTGAGAGAGAGAGAGAGAGAGAAAGAGAGAGAGAGAGAAAGACAGAGAGCGACAGAGAGAGAGAGAAAGCAAGATGGGAGTGGGCGGCGTATGGTTTGGAGTCCTCTGCCGTCCTCAGAGCTCAGACAGGAGCACAGGAAGTGGACTGGGCCGGGTCCCCAATGCAGCCCCCTGTCAGGGCAGAACAACACGACACACCACACCACAACAGAGCAGAACAGCGGCCCAAACCAGCAGCGTGTGCCGGGCTGTCCCCAGGAGGAGCGGCGGGCTCTTATCTGCTGTGGCAGGGCAAGACTGACCCCTCTCAGCTAGCCGCCAGCCCAGCTTCGCTTTCTAATCCATCTCTATGGGGAGACACTGGCAACATGGCCCCAATCCCTCCCGCCTATCTCTCTCTCCCTCCTCATCTGTCTGTGGCTCCCTCACTTTCTCCCCGCCACTCTCCCGAGTCCTCCTTGTTGTATGTCACTGGCGCGCGTGTGTGTGTGTGTGTGTGTGTGTGTGTGTGTGTGTGTGTGTGTGTGTATGTGTGTGTGTGTGTACGTACGGACGAGTGTATGACAGTTTTGGGAGGTGATGGAAGGTTAACAACAGCACCTCCAAAAGTGCAACCTGCTTTCTCTTTCTCTCCTCTCTCTCTCTCTCTCTCTCTCTCTCTCTCTCTCCTTCCCTCTCTCATCCACCCTCTGTCTCTTTCTCTCTCTCTGTCTCTCCATCAGTCCCTTTCTCCTCCATCCTCTGTCTCTTTTTCTCTCTCTCTCTCCATAAGTCCCTTTCTCCTCCTTCCTGTCTCTTTCTCTCTCTCTCTCTCTCTCTCTCTCTCTCTCTCTGTCTCAGTCCCTCCTCTGTCACTCTCCAGACACTGACATTTGCAGTGGGATTACAGCCTGTACTCCAGCCTGTATGATAGACCAAGAGATTAGATCCCTTAAAAATAAACTCACCACAATAAACTGGCAAGCACGGCCATGATCACGGCTCTGTTTCACCATTAATGACCTATTGAACACAATTACCGCCATATATACACACCAACTCAGCTCTGTTTCACCATTAATGACCTATTGAACACAATTACCGCCATACAGTATATACACACCAACTCAGCTCTGTTTCACCATTAATGACCTATTGAACACAATTACCGCCATATACACACCAACTCAGCTCTGTTTCCAGGACTAAATGAGTCCTCAAAACAGTACTGGTTCCAGGGTGTGGCTATGACAAGGAACAGAGAGAGTGTTATGTTTCATTATTAGTTAAATGTGTTAACAGTTAAGTCCTGTTATATACAGCTCTTGAAAAACTTAAGAGACCACTGCACATTTTTCTGATGTCATCCTATGGTTGCTGAGTGACATTCGAATGAGTTGACGGACATATTCAAAATTAAGAGACCACTGCAAATTTGAATATGAGCGTCAACTTATTCCAATGTCACTCAGCAACCATAGGATGACATCAGAAAAATGTGCAGTGGTCTCTTCTTTTTTTTCCAGAGCTGTGTATGTCTTGCCCTATATGTAATCTCTGCTTGGATGATCTAAATACCTATTTGTCATAGCAGTAAAGCACCTTTTACATTTGAAAGGGAAAGGGAGAGACAGAATGAGATGGTGTGTATCTTTCTGTTCTCAAATGCCAAGTAAAAGGCTGAGGAGTATTTGTTGTCAGAGAACATTAGCGAAACCCCTAACCTCTCAATCCAGGATGGCAGCAGTCCAGGTGGCTGGCCCTCAACACTGACGCTCTGCCCTCTGCCTTGGCCAGAGGTGGAAAAAGTACGAAAATATTGTACTCAAGTAAAAGTACCAATACCTTGATGAAATATTACTCAAGTACAAGTTAAAATACCGATCTGAAAATGTACTCAAGTAAAAAGTAGTTCATTTAAAATGTACTTTAAGTAAAAGTTACTTAGTTACTTTTTTTTTTTTTGGGGGGGGGGGGGGGTGGGTACCAGAACAACTAGTTTTACCAGAGACTTTCTAATGAGGACATACAGCACTCAAAAAATCCTCCATAGTGCATGGGGTTAGTTTGTTGTCTACACATCACAACCCTTCCACGGCAAAACATCGACATGAGCCAATCATGTGGTGTATTGTAAAATACATTGAGCCAATCAAGTGGTGTGCTGTGAAGACCTCGTGCTAATCATCTGTTGTGATCTCGCTGCTGGAGCAAGATTGGTGTCGTGAAGCCTTACGCACACGCATTTCTGCGCTAGATGCACGATAAGTGCCCAAAAAGTGTTGCAATATGGCCGCCGAGTGGAGGTACTTGCCTGATAAGGACGTTGGGAAATGGAGATCTATGTGAAAAATCACCGGAGTTCTCCTTTAAGTTTGAGCAGTAGTTGATTTTCAAAGTTAGTTGCACTCATCCTTGGGTCGCTTTGCAGTGAACAGTAATCCAGCACAACTGAAAAACCCCTCACAGGCAGCTGAGGCAGGCAGGCCAATGTTGAGTTGCAGAGAGTTTTTTTATATTTGGAAACGAGCAGAAGGTTCAGCAGATTAAAGGGTGTCGAACTGTTGGGGGAAAGTGGGAAGTATAGGGCCCCAATGGAGGAGAGGGCCCTTGAAAAGTGGAATACAGGGGGCACAACATTTTCACCAGGCATTAGTAATAACTCAGGTAATCCACACATAAAAAATCCAAACAACTCCATAAGTAGAGTCATGTGTCATGAGGTGGAATAACACAGGGAAAAAGTATTGAACACGCTAAGAAAAAGCACTAAGGCAAGGAAAGGGAAGGAACAAGCTGAAATCTGTAAGTAGTTAGAGAGTAGTTATCCTTTCTATCTGTGCAAATTAATATGGTTAGTAGCCTACATATGGTTAGTAGCCTACATATCGATGGGCTATAAAAAGGTTTTTCATTACCAAGGTGTCACACAAGAAACATTTCATGATGGATAAAAGCAAAAAGCTCAAGGCCCAAGACCTTTGCAACCTTATTGTTGCAAAACATATCAATGAAACTGGTTACAGATGCATTTCAAAACTTCAGAATCTTCCAGTAAGCAGCATGGGAGCCATTATCTGCAAGTGGAAGAAACATCACTGCATCATCAACCGGCATTGCACAGGATCTCCTCGCAATATTTCTGACCAGGGAGTCAGAAGGATAGTCAATTCCAAGAGCCAAGGACCACTCGGAGAAAGCTCCAAAAAGACTTGAAGGCAGCCAATTCAATTAAATTCAATTAAACAGTTCTGGAAGTAACTAAAGATCAGGATTCACAAGAGAGACCCCTGGAATCTGTTTAGAACAATGGGCCAAAATCACACCTGATACTGCGACTAATAAGTTTTGTCATACAGGAAATGTCTTGAAGCTGTCATTACAAACAAAGGCTTCCACAAAGTATTGAAGAAATTTCAGTAGGAATGTTCAATACTTTTTTCCCTGTGTCATTCCACTTTATTACACATAACTCTTATGTTTGGATTTTTTTATATGTGTGTTAATATAATGTGTGGTGAAAATTTCGAATATAGGCTACTCACTGGAAGTTTAGGCTAATTACTGGGGGAAAAAATAAGCGTTCAATACTTATTTCCACCATATATTTATTTTACCAGAATATTTTAACTTACAAATTAAATGTCAAAATGAATTTTTAGACGAAATGTAAAGTTTAAATGTCAAAATTAATTTTTAGACGAAATGTAAAGTTTGACTGACTGGATTTTGTATACAAAACATAGTGAAAACTGTCTAGTTTGTTAACTAGGCTACCACAGTCACGAGTTGGGTCGCGATAGTCTGTCATTTTTAAAAAGTGGGTCCCCAGAAAAAAAGTTTGAGAAACACTGGTCTAAGGTCACTCTCACTCTCCCTTGCTAAATAGCTAAATTGTTTAGTCCACCTGCACGATTCATAAGGTAGTCTATCTTTTGTTTATTTAGTTGAGCATCGCTAGTGGACCGCTAATTGTTGTGCTGCTGGTGCAATGTCTTTCTCCAAGAAAGCCAAGTAGGCTAAGGTTACTAAAAACAAAGGCCAAAACAGGAAAAAGAGAGACATCAACATGATTGCCAGCTTGATTCATGTTCTATTGTAGGCTACATGCTGAGCATTATCACTAGGCTAGTGGTTTAGGGCGCGATTTTTTTTTCTCTCCCTTTCTGTTTTCGTTAGTCTTAACTTTTTTTTTTACTCAAGTAACGGATGGGATTTTTGATGTAGCGAAGTACAATACTTCACTCAAAATGTAATCAAGTAAATTTTTAAATACCGATTTCATAAACTACTTAAAAAATACAAAATACACAGAAAAACTACTCAATACAGTAACGTGAGTAAATGTATTTTGTTACTTTCCACCCCTGGCCTTGGCAAAGAAACGTCCAACACATACAGTCTCACGGTGTGTCAGTGTTAAGAGTACACACACACACACACACACACAAACACACAGCTAGATGAACATACAGAACATACACGCGCACGCACACGTACACACACACACACACACACACACACACACACCAATACATCATGTGTGAATGAAAACACTCACCCACCCAAACACAGAGAGATGCATGAACACATTTATATCTACACACAAATACACACACACACACACACACATCCGCGTACTTGTCTCTCCTGTGCTTTCTTATTCTCATACATATCCTGTATTCCTCTCCTCCTCCTGTCGTCACTCTCTTCTCTCTCTTCTTTGCCTTTCTAATTCTGTCTCTCCCTGTAGTCTTCGACTCTTCCCTCTTTGTCTCCTGCTTTTATACCCCTGCCAACACATCCCTCTCTCTCACTGTCTCTCTCTTTTTCTCTCTCCATTTCTCCCTCCATCCCTTTGTGACCCCGCCTCTCTCTCTATCTCTACCTCTCTCCCTTCTCTCTCTCAATTTCCTCCATTCTATTGTGACCCAGCCTCTCTACCTCTCTCTCTTTTTCTCTCTCCATTTTCTCCATCCCTTTGTGACCCTGCCTCTCTCTCTCTCTCTCTCTCTCTCTCTCTCTCTCTCTCTCTCTCTCTCTGTGTCTGTGTACTCGACTCTCCTGTCGTAGTTATTTGTGCCGCATCAGAGCGCTGGCATCTGGTATGCAGCGTGCCTCCTTCACCTCCGATTAGGCACGTATTTCACATCTCTCTGTCTGGCACTCAAACAGCAGCAGCAGCCGGCCTCCTCTCTCCTCTTCCCTACCCACACCTCCCTCAATTGCCTCCCCTTCTCTCTCCTTTCTTCTCCCTTACCCATCCCGCCATCCTTTTCTCTCTTCTTCTCTCCTCTCCCTTACTCATCCCTCCATCCTTTTCTCTCTTCTCATCTCTTCTCCATTACCCACACCTCCCTCTCTCCCCTTCTCTTTTCCTCAGCTTGGCCTTACCTGTGCACCCCTCCCCCCACCCTCCTCTCTGCTCCTCCACCTGTCTATTCACCACCCTTGTCCTCTCCACACTGTTCTCCTCTCCTCAGCCTACCCCTCCTCCTCCTCCTCCTCCTCCTCTTCTCCTCACGTCCTCTCTTGTCCTCTGTGGAGAGGCTTCCTCCTCTCTCCAAACAGCTTTAATTTGGCTGGACACTGGGCACAGATCCCCGTCATGTTTATGAGAGGAACCCGTCTCCAGGGCGATCCTGCCCAGCCCTCCTCCGCTGTGAGCGCAGACACACTCCAGGTGTGGAAGAGCCACTCATCATCTGCGACACTCCAGCAACACTTTACAGTAATATCCATCCAGCGGAAGCGCAGTGCTACAGCAACAGATAGACAGAAGGAGAGAAATAAGGAGAGATAGAAAGAAGATTTTTGAGGGTGGCCCTGATCCAATCTTTTTTTCAGTAGTTCACTGGCAACAACTCCTGAGCATCTCCATAGCTCATGTAAATTCATAGGAGGTGTGTGTGTGTGTGTGTGTGTGTGTGTGTGTGTTTCGGTTTTCCCTAAAGTCTTTTACCGGTCTTTCAGCAGCATCAGCACCTCCCGTATACGCTCCCCCTCTTTGAAGTTAAACATATATTTACCCAGGCTAATGCAGGCGGTTAGCATTTATATTACAAGTGCACACACTGCCACAACACCGTGGGGAGAGACTCCGACTCGGAGCGACTAGTGTTTGTATCTGTGTCGAGGGCAGGGGCGCGTGTTTCTGTGTGTGTGTGTGTGTGTGTGTGTATGTGTGTGTGTGTATGTATGTGTGTGTGTGTGTGTGTGTGTGTGTGTGTGTGTGTATGAGAAAAATAAACCCTACCTTTAAAGTAGTCTGGTTGTGTATGCGTGTGTATGTGTGTGTGTGTGGAAGCCACACCGCTGCTTTGCTTTGATGGGCAAACCACCGGCTCACTCCTCACGTTCTGATGCACTCTCTGCAGGTAGCCGGGAGCAAGCGAGCTTCTCCGAGATGGCCAGAGTATTGCGCCGCTAACGCTATCTCACATCAGCTGCCTATTTGTCCTCACCCCCATCACCACTGCTGCTGCTGCTGCTGGTGCTGTTGCTGGTGTTGTTGGTGCTAGTGCTGCTCTCCGCTTCCACCTCCGCTATGCTCCGACCACCCCCCCTCCCCACACACACACACACGTCTGTTGTTCCCAACCCAGCCAGCCGTAAGATAGCAGATAGCAGCCAGTACACTGTGGGTGAGCAGCACAGTGTGTGTGTGTGTGTGTGTGTGTGTGTTTGTGTGTGGTGTGTGTGTGTGTGTTTATTGTGAGGACAGCTCTCCGGGGAGCCTCTGCCATCGGAAACTCTGAACGAGTGGAATTATGCTGGTGTTTACTCTGTGTGTGGTACCGGTACCATCAGCAGGTGCATGGGGTTATGTGTGTGTGTGTGTGTGTGTGTGTGTGTGTGTGTGTGTACATGTAGACTCATTAGTACACAAATTATTGCATAAGGTGATGCTAGTGTGTGTGTTGGTATGACATCATTCCCCACTATTACTCTCCTTGCCATGCTAGTCTATGGCTGCATCTGCCTGGAAGCCACTGAAGCCCAGTCACTCCTGACCTTTTGAATAGAGGACTAATGGTGGCCTTTACAGGGTATTTACACTGAGGTATCTTAAGTCAATTACACTGATGAGATGAGGCAGACGCAGACTTGACCTCTTCGCTAAGGTCAGAGTTCAGGGGTTGGGCACGGCGTGCCTTGGCACTGTCGTTTCTCATGATCTTATGGCTCTAGTAGTCTCTATAGCCACAATATCCCTGAGCCAACTGTGGGCGTCGCCATGACACTTCAGTGTTCAGAAATTCATTTTTTTCCCCGACTGAATCTGCATTGTATTGATTTTAATGTGAGACAGTGCCTGACACATCCTAAGCCATGTAAAAGTAAACTTATATTTTTTATAAACTTATATTCTTATATCTGTCAGTCATATATGATATAAAACAACCATATCTAGTGCAGAATTGTCAACATTGCTGAGGTGAAAGGCTTTGTCCGGTTTGTTAGTTTGACAGCCAGGGCTACGCCTTGTTTTTCAACACCAAGCGCAGAGCCATTGCCAAGTCCAGGTCAGCCTATCCCGAGATGAAAATGGACCGTACTGCATCCTGAATGTGAAGCTGCTTTTGTTTACCTCGTCCCTTGCTCATGTTGATGTATTTGTGCTGCCATGGCGCCGTCAGTCATGAGCGCTGTTGTTGTTGTTTGTTTTCTTGTTGTTGTTGTTGTTGTTTTCCCCCCCACCGGCCAGCCTTTTTTGTTTGCCATTTTGCGCTGGAGATGGTGGCCATCTGGGCCTTCCTTGTCTGTCCCCTCTTCTTTGTGTGTATGCTTTTATAATGCACCATAAATTCAGCTGCAGAGGCAGTAATGGAACACAAGGTCAACCATAAAGCAACCAGGGGTGGGTGCAAATTGGTATCCGCGTCACAGATCCCACACAAATATGTGAGTGATCGTTTTATTGTGGAATATAAAGAGTGAGAGAAGGGAGGGGGGGAGAGAAGGGAGGGGGGGAGAGAGAGAATGAAAGAGGACAGAGGGAAAAAAATGGCTCATTCCAAGCATCGCACTCTTTTATTTCCTTCACCACGGTCCTTCGCCTTGATTTTTGTTCACAGAGAGGGCGAGAGAATATTAAACCAATGCAGAGAGAGATAACCCTCGCTGGAATATTCTAAGCTATGGAGAGAGAGGAAAACAGGGTGTATGGCACTGTTGCTTTTTACATTAGAGATAATGCCTCCTGGAGAACAAAAGAGACAACGGACGCAGACTGGAGACAACATGAAATGGTGTGTGTGTGTGAGTACTGTGTGTGTGTGTGTGTGTGTGTGTGTGTGTGTCTGTGTGTGTGTGTGTGTCTGTGTGTGTGTATCTGTCTTTCTGTCTGTCTGTGTCTGTGTGTGTTTGAGAAAGAGAGACTGAGCGAGCAAAAGAGAGAGAAAGAGAGAGAAATGAGAGAGGGGTGGGGTGGGTAGGAAGAGATAAAGAATGGCAGAATTGATGCACTGGCAGTTGTGGCATGTGCCTGCAGTGCTTCTGCGATGTGTGAACGCCTTCGTCCCGATATCATAAAGTTGATGGGAAGACCTGCCTTCTAATGAAGGCCAGTGCTCTTAATAAATTGCCTCAAGATTTTGTAAATGTCAGTGATTCAAGCCTCCTTTACTTTAGTAGAAGCAGCCTCTCCTGACACACAATTGCACTCTGTGGCATTACGCCGAAACAGACGACACCCTCATCTATACTTGATTAAATCAATGGGCAGCGCAGTTTTATGGATTTTTGTCCTCAACAGGCAGTCCAGCCTTCAATGCACAAGTCAAAGGTCGTTGTTATGACACCTCTATTATTTTTTTTGGACATTATTGAGTGAAAGAGACAGAATCCTCTTGTGTTTGCCTATTTATAGAAGGTTGGCCTAGTCAGATATCGAGCCATGCTGGGGATGGATGCACAGGTCTCAGAGGAGGGAACATGAAAGAAAACTGCAGGCTGGAATTCATGCCAAAGATACTTTAAAGACGGCGTTGAATTATTACCAAGAGTGTGAGTTTGGCTTTATGCGCGCCTTGCTAGAACGACTAGAATATAAAAGAACGGAGCAATTGGCAGATGGAGTGAGTGAGAGAGACAGGAGAGAGACTTGGAGGATCTCTCTGCTATTCCGTTGCCTCCGGGCAGAATCATGCCCAGGCAACAGTAGCAGCTCTCCCTGACCTTCTGGCTCCACATAGCTCTGGCCTTGAACAAGCAACCGCTCCCATTTATTTCCTGCTAAAAGGCACAATCCCCAGTAGGTGCTCGCGTGCCCAGGCCAGTGCTGAGTGGCGTTGGAGAGAGGACGACAGAAGGCTGTTAGCCGTGGTGGCATGCAAAGTCACCCCACAGTCAATTTTGCAGCCTCTCCCGAGAGAGACGACAGCAACCCAGAGTTGGCTGAGTATATCCACGCCGCCCACTTTAAGTCGGCGGCCCTGCCATTGTTTTAAATGTTCATTTGCACCTCTTTAAAAACAAACCTCGAACAACAAAACATTTGGAGATGAACTGCAAGAGGCAGCTGGTAAGCGGGCACACACAAGGGCCTGTTTGTGTGTGTGTGTGTGTGTGTGTGTATATATGTGTGTGTGTGTGTCTGTGTGTGTGTGTGTGTGTGTGTGTGTGTGTGTGTGTGTGTGTGTGTGTGTGTGTGGTAAACAAACGTGCCAGTGTTAGGGTAAACAGGGAAGGCAGTGGTGCGTGGAGTTCTGCACACACAGACCGCACGATGACAGGACCCGCTCGGCTTCGCTGCCTTGCACAGCGGCATGCTGACAGCGACGGCGCAGCCTGCATCGCTACGCAGACTTCTGGCAGCATACTGGCAACAGCGTCTGTGATTTCTGTTGGTGCATCAGCCGTGTAGGTTAAAAACGTGTGTTGTTTTTAAAATGGCTGAAACAAAAGAAAAAAGAAAAAAGCCTTTTGGCTGGAGGGGATGTGTGCATGTGGGCTGGGTGAATGGAGGGGGAGCTGTCACTGTTTTTGACACCTGCAGACGGAGGTGTGTAGCATGCTAGTAACATTTAGCGTTTGGGACCCTGAGCCCCAGTTCACAGTGTGGAGGCTATTCCCCCGCACACAGCGAGGGGCGTGTAGCCTTTGAGGAATCTCCAGGCGTGGAATGTCCTCGCAGTGGTGTACTAAAATACCTGTCCCCAGCAGTGACGTTTAAACACACACACACACACACACACACACACAGATGAGTGCTTGCGGACTCAGACACACACATGTACACACACACACACACACACACACATGTACACACACACACACTCACATACACACACACACCTGGACGCTGTTTGATTAATGTTTTATGAGGTGCTGGTGGGTCTCCTGGCTGGATGTCACTGGACCCCCACCCCCCCCCGCCTCATTCCCCACGACTTTGATCTCCTGTGTGTTAGCCCTCACATTGCTTTCTACCTGTTGCTCCCCATGTTACCAACAGCCTCAACCCACCCCTACCATTACCTCCCCTCTCTCCTTTTCTCCCTCCTTCTCTTCCTCCCTGCCTCCTCTTTGTCAGTCAGTCTCATGGGTCCAGGCACCGTGCTGCAAATTCACCTTGTTTTCGCTGCCTTTCCCTGGACATGGGGGTATTGTTTGTGCTAATGAAATGAGCACATGTTCTCTCTCCCAGAGCGCTTCCCTGCTGGTTCTGTTTTATTGACAGGAGTGCAGAGCACAACAGGGGAAAATAATTCCTCTGTGTGTGTGTCTGTGTGTGTGTTTGTGTGTGTGTGTGTGTGTGTGTGTGTGTGTTTGTGTGTGTGTGCGTGTGTGCGTGTGTGTGTGTGTTTGTGTTCTCATTCTCATTCTCATTGTTTACATGTATGTATGTATGTTTACGCATGTATGTTTGTATGTACATACATATGTTGCATGTACTGTATACATGTACTATGTGTTTGTGTGTGTTAATATTTGTGTACATATGTGAACAACAAACAGGCACTCAACCTTATAACTCTTCATTTAATTCACCGGTGGCTCTCACAGGGGGCTTTTAAAGCCAATTGGTCTGCCATGCTGGATTGAATTAACCCACTATAAACTGCTCTGACCCCGATTGCTGCCAATAAACATGGACCGACGTACCAACCAGCCCTGGTGACTTCCACAAATCGGCACCATCGTCCACCCTGTCCGAGTCACTGTTCTACCTCTAATTCCCAACGCACTGCCTCAGCTCCATCTGCAGCCAATGCTAAAGCTTGCGGCCACTAAAAGCTCTTCACCTTCTCAGTGAGACGGCGAGCCTCTATTGAACCAGCCACTCACAACAGCGCTGAAAGGGTCATAATTATTGGGTCTCTGCCCCCCCCCCCCCCCCCCCCCTCCACAGCTACCGAGAGGTCTGGCTGCCCCTCACCTGGTCTCTCTCACCGCTAGCTTGGGCTAATTATGTGCTGGTTGATTGTGGGTAATGAACGTCAGCACGGTCCCTCTCGGCTTCGTGTGACCCGGATCACCTCCGCCAGTTACGCCGGGCTTTTTCCCCCCTCCTTTTCCCTCTCCTCTACCCTCTGACTCCACAAAAGAGCGCGGCAGGCAGAGAGGAAAGTTCACAAGCTAATAGCGGGTAAGGGAGCCGCGGGGCATTTGCTGTTCCAGTTCTGTTTGTTATGGTACAGTACCTAGAGAAAGGGCAACGCCGTCAGCCATCCGCAGACGAGACCGCCCAGCAGTGTAATAGAGGTGCCATGTCCCCTCGCTGTCTGCAGACGCTCACAAAGACCTTTTTGTTGGTTCACACAGACACACAAACACATTGACAGATACATATGCACACACACACAAACAAACACCCACACCCATGAACACACACACACACACACACACACATGAACACACACAAATACATACAATATATGGACAGAAGTATTAGGACACCTGGCCATTACACTTTTGTGACAACCCATTCTAAATGTATAGGCATTGGATAGTTATATCTACTTTTTATATCAACTTATATTCAACTTTTTGAATATGATTATAAACAAACAGTCTGTTGAAACCCTACTGACTCCATGTTTATGGTGAAGGTTAGGTGTTGGGTTGGGTACAGGTGAGGTTTAAAGAACAGGTAGAAAAGGTTGAATTTCAACAAACCATCTGTAAAGTATCTGTGGGCGGACTATCGAAATGAATTGTGATTGTATACTTGCACACCTCCATGCAAACATACGCACACACTACATTCTCTCACACACATGCACAGTGTACACAGTAGTACATAGCTTCGACAACACACACACATACACACACACACACATAAGCACACACACGTGCACTCACGCGCACACACACATACACAGCACACACACACACACACACACACGCACACACAGCACACACACACACGCACACACACACACACACACACACATACACAAATGCTCACAAATTGAGCAGCATTCCATGGCCACGTCCACGGTTGCCAAGCGCAAGAGGTGGCTTGTTATTCTGTGTGTCGCGTCTAATTGATTTCTGATGCTGTTTGTGAAGCCGCTGCCATCGGAATGAAAACTCCGAAGCCTGGCGTGTTCAGCGGGGGTACAACACAACAAAGCTGGAAAACTCTGTGTTCCCTTTTCCCCTTCGAGCTATTGTGTTTACTGGCCTCCCAGACAGCATCCTCAGCGACGCATGGAGGAGGAGGTGGTGGTGGTGGTGTGGGCGGGGGGCGGGCGTTGGGTGATGTGTCAAAGCACATTGGGCCATATCTGATCACAGCCCCCTCAGCGAAAGTCAATCACGGCATCTCGCAGCAGAGAAAAAGGCCTAGCATGATCAAACCTCCCGGGCTGGCGTACAGAACTCCCAGTGTTTCACAGGCGATGCTCAAATCAAAGGGTACAACTCTGTGTGCGTGTGTGTGCGTGTGTGTGTGTGTGTACACGTGTGTGTACTGTATGTCTGTGTGTGAGTGTTTTAACACCGTCCAGATGAGGGCGTTGTATGGCTATTGTTCTGTGTTCCCCACAGGGCCCTGTGTCCTTGGGCAGCACATCTTTGTGTTGTTCTTGTCGCCAGGAAGCAACAATGATGGTCTCTGTTCCTGGTGCAGGGCTTTGCCAGAAGCAATGTCCATTTGCTGGAGAGCATCCACCCTTCTTTATCTGTCTTTCTTGCTCTGTCTCTCCATTTCTCTCTCTCCCTCTCTCTCCCTCCCTCTCTCTCTCTCTCCCTTTCTCTCACTCTCTCTCTCTCTCTCTCTCTCTCTGTCTACACGAAACATGGCGCTGGGCAGCAGGAGCATGAATAAGGACAGGTAATGGTCTCCTTACACCAAACAATTATGACAAGATTTGGGAAAGATTCTTGAAAGATTGGAGTCTTTTGAGTAAAGCTTGAATGGGGGCATTAGTTAAAAGACTACAATCTTTCAAGAATCTTTCCCAAATCTTGTCAAAGTTGTTTGGTGTAAGGTGGCCATTAGCTGCATATTCTAATCTCTTTTTACGTTACTCATACAAGACCAGCGTTTCGGCAAACAGCCCTTATCAAGGTTTGCAGAAGGAGATCTGAGTGTGTGTGGCTACAGTACCTTGCCCTTACTCATGATCATCTCCTGGCCGGCACCTCGACCTGGGTGTGTGTTCCTCCTCGCTTCTACTCGGTAGGAGCACACCAAACACATTACCATCTGTCAGAGTCGGCTGACAGAGGCAAGGGCAGGTGAGGCGTCTGGACAGGATATGCCCACCTCCTGCTGAAGACAGGCAGCATGGCCGGCTGAGGACCTCGTCTTTTTCTACACTCCAAGCCAGGCAGTGTGGTGCACCAGTAGTACAGTGATAGAGAGAGAGAGTGAAGGTCTGTGTGTGTGTGTGTGTGTGTTTGTGTGTCTCTGTGTGTGTGTGTGTGTGTGTTTCTGTCTGTCTCTCTCTCTCTCTCTCTCTGTATTCCTTGCCACAGAGTAAGTGAGGCTATGTCCTCTATGTTGATCAGAGTCGTCCTCTGTGGGTGGTTGCTGCCAGGATGGAAATATTTTTACTCTATCTTTCTCTCTCTCTCTCTCTCTATCTCTCTCTCTCTCTCTCTTTCCCTCTCTCTCTGAGGGCAGTAGCCTGGTTAGCCGGGGTTTATATTGTCCGTAATGGAGCGCTGTTTGTATCTGAAACATGATGCACCTCTTGCAGTGAGAGTAACTGACAGTGACACACGCCTCCCACAGGGCTCACCTCCATATGCATGCGGACCTCGGCCCTGCTCCTCAGGTGCTTCTGCTCGGTCTTAGTGGGAGATGTGTTCATGTCTCCAGCACTGACCCGTGTTGTTTCGTTTCATGTCAAGGCGGACTGTTCCGAAAAAGAGGAAGGTTTTCTGTGATGGTGATGGTAGTGGGGGAGGAAGAGGAGGAGGAGCGGGGGGGGGGGGGTCTGTCAGACAAGCACGAATCTGATTCGCCTTACAGTTTGAGATGTTTCACTCCGAATGGTTTGCCATCGCAGGGTTGCTGGAGGCTATCTGCACAGATAACAATATTAATCTCTTCAGACAGCAGGAGAAGAGGATATCTACTGGCAATAGACAAAGGACACGAGGACCTTGCCCAGTCTAAATATATGTCGCGCAACTGGTATATTTTATCTAGCTCCTGGATCCACATCGGCATGCGTACACATTCTGTAGGGGTTTTGTTATCATGTAACCGGGGAACCGAAGGTGGGTAAGCTAATCACATAACCCTTCCTCCCCCTCCATCCCATCATGCAACATGCAGTATACAAGAAGGTGCACAACGTATCTCCGACACAGATGCATGAATTGACAAGCTGAAATGGGGTTGATTTTTCCACTCATAAATCATACCACATTGGTCTGATTTTATCATGAAAAACAGGCAAAACACAATACGAGCAGGGGAATCAGATCCTTTGCCAATGCATCAAGGGAGAATTTTAATTTGTGTTGTTTGTTTTGTCACATCACATCACGTTGCAAGTGTTGCCCACGAGCTGTTTTTGCTTGTGGTGGTCTTATTTTTCAGTATCACCGTCTCAAACACATAGAAACAATCACAGATGCCTCCTCTGCTATCTCACAAATAATGCTATGCTATTTCGTGACCTGTCACTGCAGAGTCCTGTTGACATTTTCCCAGAATGCAAACGGAACATTCAAGAGAGCGTTTAATTACTCTGAAAGAAACCAGGTCCCTGAACCTGTGTTTGATGAAGCTTTTCAAAAACATCCTCAGAAAAAAAAAGAAAAAAAAGAACGAAATATCTCATTTTGCAGCACCACACCGCCATGTCTGATTGTACCCAGAAGTCCTTGCTCAGGCGGTTGGAGCGTGCAGCTGGAGCCAGGGCCTTTGGTGCTGCGCCTCAGCTGGCTTGTAAAGCTTGTAAGGAAAACATGGCACGGCAGCACCTGCACCAGCGCTACATTAAAAAGGAACAGGTGCCTATACTGGCTGGGGAGGTGTTTGCCATTGGGCCTCTATACGCAGAGAGCCGAATAGCACAGGGGGGAAAGGGGGGAGAGGTGGGCGTAGAGGGGGGTGTAGGGGGCAGGTGGAGGAGGCTGAGGTGGTGGTGTCGGTGTTGGTATCCGAGCCCCTGCACAGTTTCTCTCTCTCTCTCTCCCCCTCGCAGCGAATGATTCAGTGCTCTTTTGTTATTGTGCAGCGAGGACATGGGGGCTTGCATAAGCAGAATAATAAGCAAGTCAAACGGTTCACCGGGGGAGGGGGTTGTTCGGGGGGGGGGGGGGGGGGGTTGCAGAGCCAGAGCCAAGGCCAGGCCTCCTGTGCCGGAGGCACTGGCAGGGAAAAATGCAGGGGCAGCACCAAGCCCAAAGGCCATTCTAGGCCAGCCGGTCACACACACACACACACACACACACACACACACACACACACACACACACACACACACACACACACACGCATGCACACACACACACATGCATGCATACCCCACTGCAAGCAACACTTAACCTCCAGGTGCTTTGAGAGACTTATTCGCATGTGAGGCAGGCTTTCCCATAAGACAGACATAGCCATACATTAACACACTGACACACACACCTGCAGTATGTGCACATGCTAATCAAACAAACCCAGTGGAGCTACATAGTACATGAATGCAGACATACATACATAAGCACATTCACATGAAATATACACAGAGAGAGAGAGAAGCGAATGGGAGCCAAACAGGTGCACCTGTCACAGGCACTCAGGTCAGTTATGGAACAGGACAATCCCAGAGGCTACAGCCCTCCCTCTCCACGCTGCTCCGCTCCCATCTCCCTCTGCTCTGCTCTGCTCTGCCCTGCTCTGCTCCGCTCCCTCTGCCTCAGGCTGTCTCTGCTCTGGGCCATCCCCGCGGTGCAGCAACACGACTCTCATGGACACAGCCACCTACCCACCCCACCCCCCATCTCAGTGCCCTTTGCATGCAGCACATAGGACAACAGATTGCTCCTCTCTCTCTCTCTCTGTCTCTCTCTCTCTCTCTCCATCTACTGTATATCTCTCTGTCTCTGTCTCTCCCTCTTTCTCTGGTGTACAGGAAAATTAATGCAGAGGAATTAAAACAGAGGAATTAAGTGCTTTAACTGTTTTCTCATTTACTTCCTATGTTGTATCATATATTTTTCATCCTTTGTGAAGGTAATAGTGATTTTAATGTAGTAAAGATATTTTTAATCTGTGTCTGTGGAGTTGTCGATGCCATGACCCTGTGATTTAATCCATAGATGGAACAGAATAATATACAGCATTGGGAATGTCGGCTGTGTAAAGAAGGGTTAGGTTAAAAATCATTTGTCTAAATTACAGTCTTCTCTCCTCTGCAGGAAGCTCCATCTTTGAATAGATGCAGAACAGAGGAATAATAGTAAACGAGAACTAATGAGTTCTGATGAACATTAAACCACATATTGAAATATTGGACATAATGTTCTATTCCACTTTCTCTCAGTTCCTATCAGTTTATATGTGTGTAGGTTGAGTTGAGGAACCAAGAGAGGAACCAGTAAGGATGCTTTGTGAAGCAATCATTGTCTTTAATATCTTATCTAATTTTAACCCCACCACCATTTTGTTGAAATGTTCCCTGAAACTCTTGAGAAGAACATTTTGTTTATAAAACAGATCTTTTCAATCCCTTAACAGGACAAATTATCTCTGCTCCGTATTCTGCAGATGAGACAACAAATCGCCAGTTGATCTGTTGGTCTGAGTCGATGGCTTCAGGGAGATGAAGCTACAGCAGTAGTCGTCGGCGTTTGGCCGGGCCGCTGTATACGCTGCCACCGAGGTGACGGATGGCGAAATAAGCGCCATTGATTGTCCCATCTCCAGGATCACCATTGTCTACCATGTCCAATGAATTCTTCCCTAACTCTTCGCACAGACTGCTATTGACTGGCCGGTAAAGAGGCCCAGTGCTCCGACCAGACCGCCATTTACAGGCAGCATCGATCTGTGTTATCCCAAATACACACGCTCAGATGAGAGGGGTAATGACTTCCATGGGAGACGGAGACGCAGGCTGCTCAAGGGAAGGCCACGGTGTCAGCCCTCCACAGGGAAGACAAAAGGAGCAGGCGAGAGAAGGCAGACAAACACACACACACACACACATACACACACACACACACACACAGACCAGAGGTGATTGCTGTAAGATTGCAATAGAAATGTGTCTTCCCCTTAAAAGACGCGCATCAGTAAAATCAGTGTCTGTGGGTCAATATTACTTGCTACTGTTGGCTCAATTCAATACATTTTAAGAGGACCAATATCTGTCACCATGCTATGATAGCTATATAGCCTACATTGTAATTTTACTGTAACTCGCATTAGTTTGATCCTGATATACAGTGAAGGCTTAGGACTGTAGGGCATTGCCACTAAGCTTCCATTACAAATGCAGTATGCTAATTCAAAATGCTAATTTTAATGCAGGAAATATCAACATTTTATTGGAATATAGATACGAATGTCCTTTTTCAATGCAAAAACGTCTGTAATTGAGATGGTAATGCGCATCGCAGCTTTTCAAATCATGTATGGTCATTCAAACGGTGAGATAAATTTCATAATTATGTGTAATTTTCTTATTAACTATCAATTAGATTAGTGAGTGTAGATGTCTTGTCTGCAGTTCTGCAGCTTTTATGAAGTGATAAAGTTTAGTAGTGGCTAGCTTCCCAGCAGTAAAGTGACGCTTGCTATTACTGCTATTGTGCCAACTTAGCTCATTTGCTGTAAGATAATCAACAACTAAGCTGTGATAACCGCTTCTAAAACCATCGCCCACTACTGAAACACACACAACAAACAACAATACATTTCCACACATACATAAACACAAAGCCATGCAAATATGTCCATGAGCGTATAGGCCTACATGTATGCCTACATTTATGTATTTTGAATACATAAATCCATCTTTATACACTTAGCAAATATCCCCATGTAATTATTCTCACATATATAAAAACACACCTAAACACAACCTCCCACAGTCCCTGATACTAAAGGCTTATCAGTATGGTTCTGCTGCCTTCCCTCGCTGTCATGTAATCCTGCAGACAGATGCTCCGTGAGCAAGAGAGTCCGGTCCTGATTAAACTTGGAGCAACAAGCCATGACATTGCTGTATGATGGCTCCGTTCCTGCGCCACTTATCTCTGCCAGCCTGGCTTTGCTTAACTGGTCCAACAAATGAAAGAGAGAAGAGAGAGGAGCGAGAAGAGAGTGGAGCGTGATCTGCCACCGCCACTGCCGCCGCCGTCTCACGGCATCAAGGCGCGGGGCGGGCCGTGTGTTGTTGTTCGCTCTAGAAGGCGAAAGGCGCTGTCACGAGGCGAGGTGAGAATGCTAATCAGCGGCGGCAGCTGACGCCTGTTTAATTGCACTAACCTGCTTTGTTGAACCGTGAGGGCTCCAGTGAGAATATCTTGGCTGGCACACTGCCCCCCCCCTACACACACACCTCCATCCTCTCTCACTCTCTATTTCTCTCTCACTTTCTTTTCTCCCACTGTGCCAACCATTTTCTCACTCTCTCAACTTTCCCACCCCCCCTCTTCCCTTTCTCTCCACCTTCAGTGACTATTTTTACCACTCTAATGAGGTCCAGTCAAGGGTTGCAAGTGCATTATGGGAAATGTGCACAGGTTCTGGTTCATGAGCTGAGGGTATGTGGGGTGTGGATCCTTGTGGAGCTGGTCAGGGCATTCGTGTGTGTAAGGTGGGGCGGTGTGTGTGTGTGTGTGTGTGTGTGTATTCTTCATCAGTTGCATGGTGGGGTCGAGTCAGCTAAGAAGAGTGGCACAGGTTGGTCGACCTCCAATCGGATGACTCCGTCAAGGCGGGTCAATGGGTGAGAGGATGATTGACAGGCGAGAGTCATAAATAGAGCCGAGCTGGGAGGCAGCGCTGCTCGCTCGCTGGCAAGTGGACGACACAGAGGAAACCCTGCCTGGCTCAGAGGCACACAGGTGTAATGGCGTTCAGCAGATTCATCACCGCAAAACCCTCCAGAGGCTCAAACCCGGGATGAGGACACGCATTACAGGAATCTCATTTAGCATACGCTAAGGTCAGAAGATATATCGCCTTGAATAAAATTTCCAGGAGTGTGATTTAACTGACAAAAGTCTTCACTAGAAACTGAGATGGGGAATAATATCTAAATATATCAGTTAAATAATATCAGTTACATGAATGTAATTTTTCTATAACTCATAAATCAGAGAAAACAACAGGAACAAGAACAACATTTTATAAAAAATACATTAGAAAGATTTGTTTCCCGTAAAATACGTAAAATTTAAAAACACATATAAAAAACTGAGAAAAACATGAAGATATACAGAATGTGAAATATACAATGAATAGAATAAATCAGTTAAATGGAAAACATGTGCTAGTCTTATTCTGCCATGCATGATCATACATGATAATGTTATTATGGGATAAACTCTTAAGACATGCCCTTGGGGATAAACCACTCCCTCCAAATAAAACAAGAGCTTCATTGTAGGATCTGGTGTGAATCGACTAATGATATCTATTTTTGTTACTATTCATGTTTTTCTTTTCACACATTAACACTAAAATATATTTCTTTCAACATTATATGTGTTGTCCCTTTTGTGTGAGCTCTAGAATCCCTTTTCCAGCCCCTAGAGTATTTGAGACTTCACATTATTCCAGTGCTCTTCAGAGCTGGAGTCTTGCGATGTCACACTTATTTTTTGGCTTCTCCCTTTTCAAGCGTTTCCAAAGATGTTCAATGGGATTGAAGGCTGGTGGCTGGGGGAGAAAGATAGCCTCTTTCATAGAACCCCTCTCTCTTAAAGGGCTGTGGATAAGGATTCATTTTACCAACAGGACAATGACCCCAAAGTACTAAAGCTCTACTAGACCTATTTGGAACCCCCGAGAAAAAGTGTGGATTCCTAGGCTACCATGAGTGGTTTTCCGCTCTACAGTCCCCAGAGCACTCCGACCCCATCTTTGGGGACATTTGACAAGACATGTGGTGACGCCTTCTTGGATGTTTTGAAAGAGAGCTGGAATGCACTCCAGAAGATGAAAAGTCATCAGAAAAACTGATGCCATATGGTTGAGGCACCATATATCCTGTTTTAATAGTGGAAATCTGACCTCGTTTGAGGATAAAGGGTTTTGAAGTTGGACTCCAGTTTTAGCCAGTTTCTCCTTCCTACCCCCCACCACCTAACAGTCCATCTATTCTCTGAATGCTCAGACTAAGCGTTTGATTAAAACATTGTAGAAATCATTAGCTCACTTGTTATTAAACCCATGCAGAAACAAATCATCACAGCATTCAGGGTACAGCTGATTTCACTCATTGCATAATTGACTAATGATAACCTTTGCATCAGTGCAATTATTAAGCAGTAGTAGTGACTCATATCTGTGAGGAAATGTGGAGAAGAGCCCCCCACCCCCCCCCCTCCTTCCTTACAGGTCAATAGGAATGGCATGCAGGAGACGCATCGATATTGACAAATGTGCGGGAGAGGAGGAGTCGGCGTCAGACAGATGACACCCCCTCAGTGGCCCCGGGGTCAAGGTCAGTGGCAGGGCAGTGATGGGAAACGAGCGGCGAGCCTTCAATCTCGCACTTTCAGTGAGCGGCGCCATAAATCTGCCGCCTCCGAGGTACCCCGGGAGAAGCACCGCAGAGTTATGGCCGACAAACATCCATCCTCAAGCAGTGTGCTCTCAAGCAGTGTGCAGTGTGCTCTCAAGCAGTGTGCTCTCAAGCAGTGTGCTCTCAAGCAGTGTGCAGTGTGCTCTCAAGCAGTGTGCAGTGTGCTCTCAAGCAGTGTGCAGTGTGCTCTTAAGCAGTGTGCAGTGTGCTCTCAAGCAGTGTGCTCTCAAGCAGTGTGCTCTCAAGCAGTGTGCAGTGTGCTCTCAAGCAGTGTGCAGTGTGCTCTCAAGCAGTGTGCAGTGTGCTCTTAAGCAGTGTGCAGTGTGCTCTCAAGCAGTGTGCTCTCAAGCAGTGTGCAGTGTGCTCTCAAGCAGTGTGCAGTGTGCTCTTAAGCAGTGTGCAGTGTGCTCTCAATGAAGCCTCCATAGGCCCGCCCTCTTCTTCTTCTTCTCTCACTTTCTTTCTCATTCTCTCACTCTCTCTGCCACTCTCTCATTCTCTCTCTCATTCTCTCACTCTCTCTGCCACTCTCTCATTCTCTAACTTTCTCTGCCTCTCTCATTCTCTCTTTCCCATTCTCTCACTCTCTCTGACTGCCTCTCTCATTCTCTCTTTCCCATTCTCTCACTCTCTCTGCCTCTCTCATTCTCTCTTTCTTTCTCTACATCAGCCTAAGCCCATACATGTGATTATAACAAGCGACCGCATTCCAAGAGAGACGGTCTTTCTCAGTGGTTTTGAGGTCTGTATATATGTATGTCTTTCTGTGTGGATGTCTGTATTTAGTGTGTGTGTGCGTGTGTGTGTGTGTTTCTAAGGGCATATCACATGTCACAAGCTTTTCAAACAGCCATGGCCACGTCTATAGTGGAGATTGGTAATGAGCTATACTTATGTTCAGACTGGAGTCAGCAATACTGGCATCCAGTTACCCAACCCAATGACACTTCCAAAACGAGTATAACATGTACACAGCAACATACTTTATCCTCTTGTCAATGATAAAGGTCCTACTTCAGCAAAAGGCCTTCCATATGTTTTAGTAAACCATCTTTAATTGCCATTGCAAATAGGACACTCATGAAGTTTAAAAATGCATCGGTTCAGTACATTTTTATGGGGTCCATCTGATATGGTGCCAAATTAAACCCTTAATATGACATACACTCCACCTCCTCCATCACAAAGACCTGCCTACTTGTGGCCATATGAGAGACAGTGTTTCTTTGAACCGTCGGAGGAATGTGATGCCAACGCTGAATAAACGCTCCCTAAACGTTCTTTATGTATCTATCTTTGAGGAGAGTATATGGAGAGTGACGTGGGAGGTGTTGTCCCATGTGTATGCCCATTCCCTCCACCCATCTGTGCCTTCAAGCCACTGAATTCCTCCCCTCCTGCTGAGCGTCTGTGGCTGAAAGCTTCCCGGGGGGCACATTTGTAGGGCGGACAATTTGCGCGCCGCACATCTCCCCGTGGCAGCATGTGTCACTGATTCCCTCTCTTCCAGCAGTCTCCCTCTCCATCTCTCTCTCTCTCCATCTCTCTCTCTCTCCCTTGGTCTGTAGCCAGGGGTGTTACTCTGGTGATGATTCACCTCTCTCTTCTCCTCCTTGACCAACAGATGTGGCTTGCTGGGAACTGTGATGGATGGAATCACAGAGAATGAGTCAACGGCAGCAGACCAAGCCTATGGGCTATATACGTGTTCCATAGCGTTTCCCGTAACTCGTGTGTGTGTTGGCTGAGCATTCATCATCATCCAATGTGCATACTCCCACTCTCTCCAACAAAACAGTAGCGTGATCTAGTTTGATGGTGATGGGCATGCCCAATGCCCAACTGTCTTTTGCTATTTTAATACGTTTAACATTTACTGCCTGTGTTTGCGAAAATTCACTTAGACCCTATTAGGATTCTTTTGAGAGAGAGCTTGCACGTCAACATTCAATTACGACGATCATTTACTTATGGCTGCTGAGGCGCAGGAGAGCGTTCCTAATGCATTTTAGCCCACTCAGACATGGGTTGAGTGAGTTGTAGTAGCAGCAGACTCAAGAGGTGGGTTGGAAGATGTATTACTGTCTGAGTCAGACCGAACAGCAGGTAAAGCGTGAAAGCATGGGCGAGAGACAGAGGCTTCAGAGAGTGGCGACGTGTCTGTTGGAGAAGAAATGCTTTTAGTTACGGGTTTTCGCCCTTGTGAAACACCCCCCCCCCCTTTTTCTCTCTCTTCTTCACACTCAACTTGTGCTTGACTGTGTTTCTCTCTCATTTCGTGTCCTTGCTATTTTTCGCCATCAGATAACAGGCACTTGGATGAGAATGGTTGATTCTCGGTGGTTGATCACGGTTGGTCCGCTTGCTGTTGCTTGCCTGTAGCCGGCTGTGTTTGAGACACAGGAGGGCTGAAGTGGAGCTCCTGTTTGGATGTACCACTCTGCGGGAGAGAGAGAGAGAGCGAGCATGAGAGAGAGAACATTGCTCCCTCCAGGGCACATATCCCCTGCTTGCATACCCTAGCGCAGGGGTCTCACAGACCTATTGTTCTTCAGCAGAGCTATGCCATCCACAAAAGAGAGAGGGAGGGAAAAAATCCCCCTCGTCGGCGTCTACACAATGCAAGCTCGGTCCATTAACTCCACGCCGGCCCAAGTATGCCATGAGCGACGTTTCGCATTTCAGCGCTCGGAGGTGGAAACTGACGCGCAGGACAAGCGCCCCGTTCCCTCTTTTATTCATCAAAGCCACTCGACCTCGATCTCTGCGAAGGCTTGTGAATTATGGAAACGCATCGGCTGAGAAGCAGCTGTTTCAACTTTAATGACGGCCCGCGTCAGGGCGCACCGCGAGCAGCAAACATGGAGGCCCGTGAGCCCTCGCTCGAGTAACACTGATCCATGTTTCCCAAACACCATTCTGACATCTGCCTCTGTAAAAAAGTGAACATGTGTGCGTATTCCCATGGAAACCAAGTTGTCCTGTCACATGGTGTACGACGACGCTGGGTGAGGGATGCCTCCTCTGTGATCTGCACGCCAAAACCCAATTTCGAAACCGAGGTCGTCCTTACCTATATTGTTGGTTGATTACTTTCTGCTCGCAGTGGAAGTCATGTCATCATGTTGCTGGCATTATAAAGCAATGATCGGTTTGAAAAAAAAATCTGAAACGTGCACACATACACACACACACACACACACACACACACACAAACAGAGTTGAAACCATGGATATGCAGGCCTAGGCTACTGCCATATATTCCTTATGCAGTATATTTTCTCAGACTGTCAGGTCATGAGCGAGTAAAGTCCTCTTTGCAGTAAAAAAAAAACCCTCACGTATTCAACACAAAGTAGACTACACACTCATCTATTTTTGTATGGATCAAAAACTGATTAGCAAGCAGGCCAGGCCCTACTTGTAAAATAATAAATCCACTGTAGAAGGTGACGGTGAAGCAAGTCGAGTTCTCTCTGGCTGTAGCCTACATCTTTTCTAATTAAGCAAGATTAGCTTTCAGGTGGCTTTGTGTTTTTAAGAGAATATTCAAGATAAAAGCGCGAATGAGGATAAAACGAGCAGCAGCCAGCTTCCATGGTTACTTCCAGGTCTCTCTATCATTTGATGTAATGTCCCCTCGTTGCCACAAGGGGGCTCTGCACTCTCTCTATCTCGGCCGTTCGCCCTCCTCTCTCCTCATCTCAAGCTTCTGCCAACCAACCAACCAACCCCTCTCTCCCTCTCCACGCTCCTTCCCAGTCGCTGAGCCACAAAGGCTACTGTCGGCATTCGGCAGTGGCACCTCGCTGCTTCAGCGTGAAGATGGTAGGCAGTCTGTGTGCCCGTAAGTTGGCTCGGCGATCACGGTCTGCGTTAATAGCGGCACTAACTGTGCTACTAATTCAGACACTTATTGTATGGAACTTCAGTAGCCTGGACACGGGGGAAGACAGGGAAGACGGTGGCAACGGCAGAGAGAAGCGAGACCGAATCGGTATCAACAAAGCCTACAGCGAGTATCCGAAAAGCGGCTTCCAGCGAAGACATCATCAACCACCACTGGGAAAGGCAGCCGTTCGGCATAAGCAGCAACCGGTAAGACAACCTGGGTCGCTTTGCCGTTCAATTTTTCCAAGACGAAATTATTTTATTCTGGCGGTGATAACGGGCCTTTTGTGATTTATCGGGGTTTGCTGCCAGGATTTGACTAGCCGATCTCCTACCACCCTGTTTTTAATGCATTCTTCTCGCAAACCATTGCAACCTCACGACAAGGCAACGGACATATTTCATGTCAATGAATGAATTAAAATCTGCGCAGTTGTCAAACCAATGGCTGTTCACTCGTTTAGACGCACAGCTTGCCATATAATGAACGCAACGCGTGATCCCTCAGTTCTGTAGCCTACGCGCTATGGGCTCCCGGGTAGACTACTTTATTGCAGTGTTGGATCTGGTAATTTACAACTCATTAAGATTCGCTACATTGTGCATACCAATATTCACATTTCCATCGCATTGTCATTGTTTGACAGAGACCGGCCATAGCCCAAAATATTTGGAAATGTGCGTGCAAAACCCCGATATAGGCTACCTTCCGAAAGGCTATCGGCGGAGCCTTCCTTGATGTGGTCCTGACTAATTTGTCTACTTGCATTGTAGCCTATTCGCATTCACATTGGAAGTTGGAGACCGCCTTCACCGTATCATTAGATATCTACAGACGGTAATTATCGCATTAGTCATCTAATTAAATTAGGCAAAATGCAAGTTCTAACGTAGCCTACCCCATGCTAGCAGTTGTTCGTATTTTAAATGGATAAATTAATAAAAATGCCAACCGCGCTGTTGATACAAGCTAATTTAATCAGCGAGCCACATGTGATCAACCCTCGCAGAGACCAGTTTGAATCACCCAAGGCTAAACGCATGTAGACTGAAGTAAAACAATGTTTCTTCTATAGACTGAAATTATTCCACCGATATAATCCCCAAACGATCAACCTTTTCCCAATCCCTATAAAACTGTTTTAGGGTTGAACAGTAAGTAACCTATGCCCACAGAAAATGTTTCACAGTGAGCCTTTCACTAGGCAACTATGACTCGTACTTGTAGCCTACAACACCTCCAGCCGCCACTGTCTCTAGTAGGCTACCCTGTCACCAACATACTCGGAGTCTTGCATAATAAAAAATCGTGAGATGAACAGCACTTGGTATGTCAGTAAACATGTTAAGAGTGAAGAGTATCAAACGATCTAATTTTGGATGAGGCTAAGCAGTCATCAGCAGAATTTTTAATTTAGTGACAACTGACATTTTTTTCCTTATAGTGTTTATTATTATGTTATATGACTGATTAAACAAATCAAGTCCACTCTTTCAGTATCACACAAACATTATGACAAACCAAATAAGAGGACCTGTCTTTTTTTAGAAGCCATGAATTAATTTCTTTATTTGGCTGCTCTCATCACTGACTGTAAGCACAAGACATTCATTTGTCCTTCGGTGCTTAGGAAGCTCCAAAATGAGACCACAGTCTTATATAGTTTTTTGCGGTGGCACGTGGACGTTTTTTTTTTTCCCTGACATCCTCTAATTTAGCTCTGTCCTGAATTGGATGGGCTCTAACAAGTGCTTCTAGCGTGTTCTGTAATTAGCACGATGTGTATATTAGAAGCAGATTACAGGGGATGATTGGAGGTCCCGCATTTAGAACCACTGACCTAATATTCCGTCCCCGTTAATGCCGATTTGGAATGTAAATGTTTGTCATGGTCGCCCAAACCCACATTTAGACACCCATCCAGACCATAACTTTTTTTGCTTGGTGGAGAGCTGGCTTATGTAGCCTCCACCTTTGCTCAGATCCAGGGCTGTGTCTGTAGAGTAGTCTCCCCTGATTGGTGTCCCTCTATGGTCAGAAGGCAGGAAGAGCCCCCCTGATAGTGTGTCCTCCACTACATCATCGACCTCCCGGTCTGAACAGGCTTGTGATCGACTGTAATGCACAGAGAGAAAAAGATAGAGAGAGACAGAGAGAGAGACAGAGAGAGAGGGAGAGAAAGAAGATGATACTCTGCAATACATGAACGATAGAGCGATAGAGACAAAGGCGTAGGAGGAAAAGGAGTAACTTGAGAGAAAGAGAGTGAGATCAGAACAAGAAGGAGAGAGAGAGAGAGCAAGCAAGCAAACGACTGTCGAGAGAGAGAGAGAGAGAGAGAGACAGCAAGGCTCAGAAAAGAGACAGAGAGGGCAAGACACGCAGGAGACAGATATCCTCTCCTCTCGTCAGCGCTCTTCCTCTGCATCTCTCTCTCTCTCTCCCTCCCTCTGTTTCTCTCTCTCTCTGTATTGTTTTTTGCATCCTCTGTGGACTGTTCGCTCTGGCAAACAGGATTGGCATCAGATTAAAGAGGAAGCCGGTAGCAATCTGATTGTTTCAACTTTTCTTTTTTTGTCTCTCGCTCTTTCTCTCTGTGTGTGTCTCTTTTTAACCGAGCTCCGCTGGCATGAGTGACTGGTGATGCCAGGAGAGCGACTCAGCAGCCCCGGGGCCTTTTCCTTCGTCTGTTCGTTCGTTCCTTCGTTTGCTTCTTCGTTCTGTTCTTTCTTTCAGCAACGGCTTCCTGACGGACTGCCTGATGCAACCAGAGACAGCTAGAGGGTAAACAGAAGGGCCATCGGAGAAGCTGACGACACGCTCAGGGCCAGAGGCCAGCGGTGGGGTCAGACCCGGGGGGGGGAGAGAGAGATGGAGAGGGAGAGAAAGAGATGGAGGAGAGAGAAATGGAGAAAGATGGAGAAGTAGAGAGGGAGAGAGAGAGAGAGATGGAGGGGAGGTGCTGAAAAAGCTCCATTTTGAAGGAGCAAAAATACCTGAAGACGGACCAACTGAGACTGAATAAAGTCTGTGATGCTTTAGTGTCAGGGAAAAAAATGATGCAATAGAGCAAAAAAGATGAATGAGAAATCTTAAAGTCAGTTTTGCTGTTATTTAGGAACAGTTTTCCGTTCAGTTCAGCTTACACCTAGCTTATTAACTATGTATAGGCCATATCATACCATAAAATCCCAGGCATTTGGATAAAACAGTCCTCTACTGTCTACTTTACTCTGTAAAGATAAAGGACATGAATGAGGACTTACTAAACTCTTCTCATGAGGAACAGACATCACCACAGTATTTAGTTCAAATTATAGAACAAAAGAGAGTGTGGCTCTCCAGTCTGTGGTTGGTTATGTTTCATCAGGGGTGCCGTGGACACACTTAACCCTTACATTGCTTCATTCTGTGTTCTTCTTGGTTGAATAAGAGAACAACAGTGCTGCTTCCTGCTACCTGTGTTCTGTAAAGGGCTGCAGGCCTTGCTTCATGTTTTTGTTTCTCTTTGGTTTTATCCTGTCTTGTGGCCGCAGAGATTTGCGCTTCCTTTAGAACATGTCATGGAGGAGAGAAGGAGAGAACCTGCCACTGCTGTTCTCTGGGAACGGTGTTTAAGGAGGAGTAGCATCCTATGACAAACAGACAATGTTTTCCTTCTCTCTCTCTCTCTCTCTCTCTCTCTCTCTCGGCCAAGTGGAGTAATAACTCAAATATATAAACATTACGGGTGTAATGGTACACAAACATCACGGTTCAGTGTGTACCTCAGTTTTAAAGCAACACCAAAGAACTTTTCCTCTGCACTAGCCTATTTGTTTATCCAGCGCGGCTTTGCAAATAACAATGTCCACAGACAAGGTAGAATATGTTGCATGATTTTATGAAAGTAGCCTACGATGTATTGCGACATCAGATGCAAGTCAAATTTGTAGTTTCTCATGTCTCATTCCATCGAACTACAGATCCGCTACCCGATCTGGCAAACTTACATAGTGCGGTTATAGCCGATAGAGGGCCGCGAAGCTAATGCAGAAAGTGCCGTTCACCCTGTTACAAGTTGATGAACCACTGAAACGATTTTGGAAACATTATTTTAAGGTACAAAAAACTCTTTGGTGTTGCTTTAAACTTTCAATTCCGTTCATTTTCTATACAGTAAGCCTGTACTGCTAGCCCAAAATCCGCTAACTATATAGCTGATTAACAGAAGGAATAATATTTTGTTTGTGTTCTGTTGT
>NW_027468774.1:38956337-38961337 GCF_046254945.1 Alosa pseudoharengus
TCATTTAGTCGCCTGTTTGTAGGCCACGCATCAACCTGGGTGTCACACGTGCTCCTTGCAAAGAGGCCAACACATCCGTTTTGCACAGGTCCTGCTGCCAGGCCAGGCGACAGGGACGGCGACAGGGACGGTGCCCAAAAACACAAGCTGTCCATCCGCCTGTCTGTCCGGCTGTCTGGACCTGACGCCCTGGCTATGCACTCATCTCAAGATGGAAAGATCACTTATTCAAATTTTCGAAGTTGCGGCAGTGAAAACGACTTGGTTATCGTCTGTTTTTATGGCTTTTTTTTATGTGTGAGTGAGTGTGTAATTCCTAGCTGTCCTGAAAATTGGGACATGCAAACAAGGTGATTGTGTTTTGTTGACTGTTGTTGCTGTTGTTGCTTCAGTAAGGAAACATACCAGTAATTTTCTGGTCTGTTAGAGGAGAGTGTTTATGGTTCTTTCATAAAGGACTGTGTGTGTGTGTGTGTGTATGTACTAAGACATTAAGTCATAATAGGAGCTGAATAGCCGTGCGTGTTGTGGCTTGGTTTGTAAGTCTGTCTGTCTGTCTGTGTGTAAATATGTGTGTTTATACTATATGTGTGTGCTTGTTTTTGTGGTTGACGCGAGCAGTGTGTTTGTGTGTGTCATCTGCTGTGATTATGAATAAGTGTTTTGTGTTTATCTTATATATGAGCTGTTTGGAAGGTGTTTGTGTGTGTGTGTGTGTGTGTGTGTGTGTGTGTGTGTACAGTATGTGTGTGTGTGTGTGTGTGTGTCTGTGTGTGGGTGTGTGTAGAGTCGTGTTACTGCAGGTGTCTTGTTTGTGACCTGCAGAAAGGTGCCTGACCTTCGCAGCTCCTGTCAACACTTGGCCATGGATAGCTGTGTGTGTGTGTGTGTGTGTGTGTGTGTGTGCAGGTGAGAATGTATTTATGTCCATATGAAAGTTACCAGTAGCAAGAATGTCAAGCCCTCTTGTACACACTCTGTTCAGCATGGTAAGTGTTTGCCTGGTTTACAGTGCATTTCTGTGTGGATCTCTGTGGACCTATTTATTTGCACGCCACTGGCCTGTCCACATACCCAGTGCAATCAACAAGCTCCTCTTTTCAGTGTGTAAATATGAATGAATGCATGCATGTGTCACAAGGGATATTAGGCCTCACCGTGCGTGCGTGCGTGCGTGTAGAAGAGGGTTGGTGTTGGACAAATGGGGGTCTGTAAATGTGGGGTGCCAGCCTGAGTGAATGTTCCCAGTGTGGCGATGTGGGGAGTGTGGAAAGAGTGTGGAATGTTGGGCCTCAGACTACCTGTGTATGTGTGTGTGTGTGTGTGTGTGTGTGTGTGTGCGTGTGTGTGTGTGTGTGTGTGTGCATGTAAGGATGGAATGTGTAATGGTGTGTAACTGTGCATAGTTTGGTTGGAGGGTTATGACATCTACATACAGCGTGTATGTGTCTGTGTGTTTGTGTGTGTGTGTGGAGGGTAGACTATGAATGAAGAAGTTGTGTTACTGAGCTATCGTAGGTAACTAAGGAAAATAAACAGTGCTGGTTGTGGCACACACACACACACTCACTTACACACACACACACACACACACACACACTCACTTACACACACACACACACACACACACACACACACACACACACACACACACACACAGACACACACACACACACACACACACACAGGGTGGATTGTGTGTGCTGTGACCAACTTGCCCAGTGCATTCCTCTTGGTTGGCAGTGATCTGGGAGGGTGGAGGGTGCACACACACACACACACACACACACACACACACACAGAGACACACACACACACACACACAGAGAGAGAAAGAGAGAAAGAGAGAAGTAGAATCAAACAGAATTACTAGTAGACACAGATGAACAAACACACACAAATACATTCACACAGACACACATAGGTACATACACAACCCCACACACACACACACTGACACAGACACACACACACACACACACACACACACACACACACTCAGGGCAGCCCAATGTCCAATCTGCTCTATCAGATTATAACACATGCTCCCGAACAGACTCATTATACGGCATGTAATATCTGCCAAAGTATACACATACTCTCTCTCTCACACATATACACACACACACACACACACACACACCTGGTTAGCCTAGTCTATGTCCTTATATGCCAAGGGATTCACACACAGATACAGTCACACGCACATACATGTGTATGCACACACACACATATGCACACCAACCTGGTCTCTGTCCTTATCTGCCAAGGGATTTACACACTCATACACACACACACACAAAAGCACATCAGCCCAGAGATTCGATCCTCTGCAGGATAACCAAGACGGGGAGAAACTAATCCTGTGTTGCTAATAATCCCATTGGTAGCCAAGCATCAATAAGCGTATACTGAGTGTATATGTGTGTATGTTTGTGTGTTGGATTGTGTGTTGGTCGTGTCTGTGAGGAGCTCAGGAGGTGCCATTGTGAGATTTCTTTTTTTCGTATAGAGAGAATGTAAAAACGTCTGCGTGTTTTATTAAAATGTGCTCATTTTACTAAAACGTCTGCTCATTTTATTAAATGATGTGCTTGTTTTTCTTAAATCGCATGCTCGTTTTTCATTCAATTGTGGGCTCGTCTTCTTCCTATGTTTTGTTCACAGGAACTAGGCCAGCACAACAGACCGACTAGGGCTACTGTCCGGACACATACAAAGTTCCCCTTGATCATTAAGTCAGAAGCGGCCTATTGTCAAAGCACAAACAATACCTCGAACAATACCAAAATTGAAAACTGAACTGGACAAATGGTTTAACATTATGTTTTGTAAACTGTCGGGATGAGTGCGTATGGACTATCTACAAAACAGCTGCTAGTCTTCTGTTTTCTTTTTCAAAATATGAAACATTTTGAACAATGCTTTGCTTCTGACTCATTGATCAAGGGGAATGTCTAGTGTGTGAATAGCCAAGCAGTCCAGCTTTACCTAACTGTCTGTTCTGGTACGTAGAGAGCCAAATGGCGTATGGATTTAAGCTGGGTACCAGCCGTGTATTGGCTGACTCCAGTGCACCGAGTGAGTTTTTGAGCCCGATCCCTGTGATAATCCTGTCTCTCATTCGACGGAGTGGGAATGTATTTTTAGACGGTGTTAACGGCAGACATGTTTCGGAGCAGAGCACAGAGAGGGGCGGGAGGTAAACACATGCGCTGGTGGTGTGTGCGTGTGTGGGGTGCTGGTGTGCGTGCGTGCGTGCGTGCGTGCGTGTGAGTGTGTGTGTGTGTGTGTGTGTGTGTGTGTGTGTGTGTACGATGCTGATGTGCATATGAGGCGGCGGTGGTGGTGGTGGTGGTGGTGTGTGTGTGTGTCACTGATGGAAGTGTATGATGAATGGGGAAACTGGTGCGTAATTACCTCAGGTCCTGACGCCTCTCCTGTTCCCTGTGAATGCTGCTACATTGTAAGCACGCCAGGCCAGAGAGAGGGACCCAATTAAAAATGTGCGAAGGGGCGCTCGTCCAAGACTCTGCCCCAGAGCAGTGTGCCAGTGGGGGATACCCAATCACGTCCGCTGCCTGTGACAGTTCAAGATGTGGGAGATGGAGGCCCACACACACACACACACACAGGCATGCCCACCTCCACACACACAAAATTACACACACACACTGATACAGTATACCTATAGAGTCATTACACTTCCATCCCCCCTTACAGACACACACACGCACCACCTTCAATCTGGGCAAACAGCGATTGCTCGAATATCACAAGGTGGTGTGAATTCCCTTTGAGGCTCCAAATGTCCTTTTTAGCCCTTCAGTCGGGTGTAGTTAACAGCTAACCCCCAACCTCCACCTCCCTATACCCCCCCCCCCCACAAACACACACACTGAACCCACTCCAGAGCCCCCACCCCTCTCAGCCCTGCTGCCTGCATGCAAACTTGGCCAGAGATTTATTCAGCCGGTTCCCAACAGACCACAGTGTGGACCAGGGCTTCATCATCGGATGGTTCTCCTGGTAGAATGCATATGCTGTATGGATGTGTAAATGTTAGTGTGTGTGAGTGTGTGTGTGTGTGTGTGTGAGTGTGTGTGTGTGTGTGTGTGTGTGTGTGTGTGTTCATGGATGTGTGTAGTTGTGTGTGTGTTTATGTGTGTGTGTATCTCTGTGTGTGGGGAAACAGCTGCCCTAAAGCCTCATCATCAGAGTATAATGAGTCTTCCTGTGTGTGTGTGTTTAAGGTGTGTGTGTGTGTGTGTGTGTCAGGGGGTGGGGGGGAGGGGTGGTGTTGCAGAGTGGTCATGTGGGGGAGGGTGAGGGTGAGATGACGGATTGCCGTGGCAACAAGACCTGGCTTGGGCGGGCAGAATGTCCTTGGCGAGTTCGTCGCTCCGGATTCGGCTGCAGGTGTGCCTCTCGCTTCTGTAACCTCGGAATACTTGGAAGGGTGACCCTTCTCCAGTCAACGCCTCTCGCTCGGAACGCCACGGAACGCTTGGGAGTTGGGGGGGTGGGGGTGGGGGGGGGGGGGGGGTGGAAAAGGCTGGGACATTTCTATTAGCACTCTACAGCCTGATGACACTCAAGGAGAAATCTGCAATCTGCTCCGAGTTTTGCATTTCACTTACGCTCTCTCTCTCTCTCTCTCTTTCTCTCTCTCTCTCTCTCTCTCTCTCTCTCTCTCTCTCTCTCTCGCTCTCTCGCTCTCTCTCTCTTTCTCTCTCTCTCTCTCTCTCTCTCGCTCTTTCTCTCTCTCTCTCGCTCTTTCTCTCTCTCTCTCTCGCTCTTTCTCTCTCCTCTCTGCATCTGTTTTTTTTTTTGCTCCCTAAATCCGGCATCTACTCAAATCCCTGGCGTAATCCGCCGCAATCCCATGGGTTTGGAGGCTACTTTGCACTAGCGCTGATGTGTCTTCATTAACTGTTCATTGGGGATACACACACACACACACACACACACACAAACACGCACACTTAAATGCCCACTCT
>NW_027468774.1:38968837-38973837 GCF_046254945.1 Alosa pseudoharengus
GTTTGTATCCAGTGCGATATATGTGATCTATGCGCTCTGGCCAAATCTGCTTTGTGCCCAGGCCCAGCTTGCGCTATCCCATAGTCCCTGCAGCAGTGTGTAATGGAGGCGTTAACGCGTGCCCGTAGGTGTGGGAGCACGGTGGTCAGCCGTAACGCGTGCCCGTAGGTGTGGGAGCATGGTGGTCAGCCGTAACGCGTGCCCGTAGGTGTGGGAGCATGGTGGTCAGCCGTAACGCCCCCCCCCCCACACTGGCACTGGCATCACCCCTTGCTGGTCTCGCGGGCAGGCATCCTCTCACACGGGGTCGGGCACACGCGCTACTGGGAAGAGCCCCTGGGCATGTGCTAAAGCCACACCAACATGTCTTACACTCCCAGACCAGACACTAATGACAGGTGTGTGTGTGTGTGTAATTGCTTTTGTAAGCACACTCGACTCATGTAATAAGTATGTCGTAAGTGTGTCATACAGTATGCATTAGCTTGTGTGTGTGTATATGTGTCTTTTATATATGTGTTTGTGTGTGTACTTGTTTGTCTGGGTGCTACCGAGGTGCATATGTATGCAAAGACCTACAGTAGATGTTTTCCTGTGTTGGTGTGATTGCGTAGCGCTACATCCGTGTTGGTGTGAGTCTAAGTCTTTTGTAAATCTGCTTGGCTTACGCTGCAGTTGTGCCCCTGCAGGGGGGATCCTGGAGAAGAGGCTTGTGCTTGTCTTCCCTCTGTGACCCCCTTTCTGTGCACACAAACGAGGGCCCTGCCCCAGTGCACAGCGTAGCGTAGCGTAGCATAGCGCAGCACCCCGGAGAACATCAGTAGCAACCCCCAGAGGGACTGTACAGTGAGGGCCCAGCACACAAACACTCCCTCCACAGAACACACTCTACTGATATACAGTCTATGACTCTACTCTCCCTCCCATTCTCCCATGCTTCTCCTTCATTTCTGACTTTGACTCTGCGCCCAAAAGAGGCTGCAGAGCTCCCAGCCGCCTGCAGCCAGCAGCAGAAAGAGAATGAGGAAGGGAGTCAGTAATAATTTAGTGGATGTTGCCAGTGCACTGAGAAGGAGAGATGGAGAGAGGGAGAGAGATGGAGAGAAAGACAGAGATGAAGAGAGAGAAATGAACAGAGAGAGAGAGAGAGAGAAGGGGAGAGAGAGAGTGACGGCTTTGTGGTACTGGACTCGAGGTACTGGACTATATGCAGGGGATTGTCTCGGTGGAATGGGATGCGTCTCTTGTGAGTCCACAGGTGGGACGGAGAGAGAGAGAGGGAGAGAGGGAGAAAGAGAGAAGGAGGAACAGTGATGAAGAACAGGAAAAGCAACAAGACAGTACAGGAAAGGAGAGGGAAGAGGTGAGGAGAGGTGAGGAGAGGTGAGGAGAGGAAGGGGCTTTTGTCTCCTCTGACCAGATCTCATTTGGCAGCGCGGCGTTGATTACTCTCACTGCGGACGGGTTGACGCAAGCTAACACCGCTAGTCCCGTAAGCCGGGCCAAATTCATTTGAACCGCTGTCAGCGCTCAGGCATGCCTGCGTCTGCAAATCCACCTAAAGCAGACCCACAGACCCGTAGGCATCTGCCCTCCCTCCATCCCTCTCTCCCTCCCTCTCTCCCTTCCTTCCTTCATCCCCTCCTCTCACCCCTTCTCCCCCAGAATAGAGAGAGCAGCTTATTAGACAAGGGAAGGAAATGGCCTTTCCCGGCGTCACGGCCCTAATGGGGGCTCTACAGTAAGAAGCGGAAGAGAGAAGGAAGGTCTATTTTTGGTTGTTGTTTGGTCTTGTCCCCTCCATACCTCGGGCCCCCGCCTCCACCACCCCTCCCCCAGCTCCCTCACTACATCCTTCTCTTCTTCACATCCTCCCCCTGGGAGGCGTATGTTTTCGTGGGCTTTTTTTCGCGTCAGCGTAGCATAGCGTGGTGTGCCGTGCGAGTCGCGCACTGAGGTGACACGGCAGGGGCAAGGCCTCGTCACAGAAGCACTGACTCATCCGCCGGCCGGGCGGCGGGAGTGAGCGAAGAGGAACCACGCCGGCAGCTGGAGCGGTGATTCGCAGATGACGTCACTCACGCGTCGTGTTTGTGTGAAGCGCCACGCAGCTGTGTACTGCATCTCAGAGAGCGAGAGAGTGAGGGAGAGAGCTATAAAGAAAAGGACAGAGAAGAGAGAGAGAGAGAGAGGCCTAAGATTTACTCAGCTGATGAAAGGCCAGTGATGGTCGTGTGTGTGTGTGAACATTTCATAAGTCGCAAACACATGCACCCCCCCCACACACACACACACACACACATACACACACACACACACTCTTGGCCAGCGTCCTGTCACCAGAGTAGGTGAGGACCTGTTGAGCGCGTGACTGAACTGGGTTGTGGAAACGACAGCAGGACACCGAGGCTGAAACTGTAGACTGATGAACTGTAGACTCCCTAGTCTCATATTCCTGATCCTGCGTGTGTGTGTGTGTGTGTGTGTGTGTGTGTGTGTGTGTGTGTGTATGTGTGTGTAAGAGAGAGAATATGTCTAGGCTATCATTTGTGTATTTGTGTGAAGAATAGACCAAGTAAGAACAAGATATTGTTTCATAGGAAGATAGAGAGAGAGAACACTGTGTCTGTGTGTGTGTGTGTGTGTGTGTGTGTGTGTGTGTGTGTGTACTATACACATTGTGTGTCCCCATTGGCAGGGTAGCTGTGCACTCTTTGTGTGTGTCACCGCTGTCGTTCCAGTTCTCACATCTGCATGGCTGCAAGCGAGGCAAGCCGAGGCGAAGTTGGGCAGTGCTTGTGGAGTGGTGGTTGGGGGGGGGGGGGGGGGGGGGCGTTGGCAGTGCCCGTCAGGGTAACTCGACCCACAGTGCCCTCAGCCAGCCAGTTAGCCAGTTAGACCATAAGGGCCAGCAACACAGCCCAGAGCCTCTGCTTCACCCCCCACCCCCTCCTCTATTTGCTCTGCAGGAGGGTTAGTGGGCCTTGGTGCTTTGTGTCCTACATGAGCTGCCGTAGCCATCAGCCACTCACAAAATTACAGGCTTTTGCTCAGTGTACTGGTCCTGCCTGACCAGGGTAGCGTTACACAACCCACCCACCCCGCCACCACCACCACCACGGCCGCCATCGCTTCAGCCTCTGCCTCAGCTGCCCCTGCCTGCCTGCCTGCCTTCCCTGAGGACCCATGCCAGGGCTGTCCATCCAGCTCCCTCCCTATGCCCCCACCCCCACCCCTCCCCGCTCCCTCTCCCAGCCGACTGGCCACAGCCACAGGCCTGGAGCTCAGAGCCTCTGCTTGATGTCTGTGGGGAGCTTGACCTGATGCCAGGCCACAGTCACAGGCAGAGAGAGAGGGATGGGAGGGGGTGGGGAGAGAGAGAGAGAGGGAGGGAGGAGAGAGAGAGAGAGAGAGAAAGAGGGAGGGAGGAGAGAGAGAGAGATGGGGAAGGGAATAAAGCAGAGAGAGAGAGACTACATATTAGCATACTGTAATGTAAGAGATTGCACTGTTATAGTAGACACACAAGTTCAAACATAAGCAAGCACCAGACAGTTTTATCTATTTGACTTTGAGAGAGGTAGAGAAAGAATACAGAGGAAGGATAGAGAGATGACAGAGACAGAGAGAGATAAGAGAGGGAGGAAGGAGAATTACCGTATTCATATATAAAGCTGAGAGAGGTTGCATATGTTGGAGGCAGAGAGAGAGGGAGGGAGAGAGATAGAGAGGAAGAGAGAGAGGCAGAGAGAGAGAGGGAGAGAGAGAGATAGAGAGAAAGAGCTTCAGTGGAGGAGTTGGAGTGGGACAGAGAGAGGTATGTGATGTGGTGGTATGAGTCTTCGGGTTGGTCGTCCATTGGCAGGGCAGTGGGAACACTGGCTCCTGTGTTCCTGGGAGCGATGATGTTTCTGGACAAGCACGCACCCACTTCTCCCTGAGAGGGCCGAGCCGGGCAGGGCCGCCCGGTCCAGCCCAGTCTAGTCCAGTGAGTCGGCTGCCTGCTGTACGGCTCTGTGGGCTTGGCCACCTCACCGCTGCTCTAAGCAGCATATCGCTTGGAAAAGCCCCGTTACTGGTTGTGCTGTAGCTGTTTTTTTCCCTTCTGTTTTTTCTCTCTTACTGAGCGCAGCCACTCTTAAATGGGTAGTCTTGTCAGAGTAAAACCTCCTCCTCCTCCTCCTTCTCCTCCTCCTCCTCCTGGAAAATTCAGACGTTGCTGTGGAGCAGACGGAAACTGATGAAACAGTGTTTCATACAAGACATACATACACACACACACACACACACACACACACACACTCATTCTAGCGTTTCAGAATGCGGTGCTCTGTTGAAATCTATTTTCCAACTGTTCCTGAAAGTTCCCTCACACATGTTATTCTTCCTGCTGCTAAGTAAAAGAGTTGGTTATGCGAGTGCAACAGCCTTGCCCCCTACCCCCCCTTTTCTCCTCTCCCTCTGGCACGGGGTGGGGGGGGGGGTTGCTGCTAACATATGGAGCAGAGTAGAGTGTCCCGCAGGCAGCACCTTGAGCTTTCATTAAGAACTACTGAACTTGCCGCCTGCCTTTCTTGTGCGCGGCTCCCTAATAGCGTGCCCTCGTTTGTGTGCCTCTTTAAACCTGCTTCTGACACGGCTTTACGTGTCCCATTAAACGGCTGCTGTTGAGTTTGCTTTGTGTTTTTTTCCCTACCTCTTCATTAAACAGAAAGAAGCGGTGGCTTGTTTGTTTGGAGTGTAACAGGAAGTGTAAAGGATCGTTTTAATGAGCGTTGAGTTGATGGAGAGTAGATAGAGAGTCGGTGCCTTTCATGTTGCCGCGGTGAGCTGTGATGCCGCGCCGCGAGCCAAGCAGATCGCCAGACGACCAATCGGCCGCTACAGTGTGGACTGCAAGTAACAGAGTGCATGATCTGTGCAAGAAGGAAGTTGTTGTCGTAGCCTGGTGGACCATGTCCAAAAAATGTCACGCTAATGGAGAGAGAAGTAGACTCAGT
>NW_027468774.1:38976337-38983837 GCF_046254945.1 Alosa pseudoharengus
AGAGGAGTGAGTGAGTGAGTGAGTGTGTGTGTAAGTGTGTGTGTGTGTGTGTGTGTGTGCATGTATGTGTCCTTGCAGTCCCAGCTGTGATAGCTTCAGTGTTTGTATATGAAAGTGTGTGTGTGGGTTGGTGAGGTACATACACGCATGTGTGTATCCAATCCCAGCTGTGAAATAGTCTCAGTATTTTTGTGTGAGTGTGTGTGTGTGTGTGTGTGTGTGTGTGTGTCTGTGTGTGTGTGTAGTGGCGGGCCACTCTTAGCTGGGATGTATTGCTTTGCTTCTTTGACAAGCTATCCAAAAAGAGAAACTTAAATTGTACCTTAATACGGGTGGATGAGATGGGATTCAAGCAGGTAGGTGAACAGGGCAGGTAAGCAGGGCAAGGCAGGCAGCAGGCAGGTAAGGAGGTTGGTAGTAGCAGGCAGATAGGCAGGCAAGCAGGTTGGTAGTCACAGACAAAGCATGGACTCCAGTAATCCAACAAACAATTGGTAAGTGGTTGAAAAATGATGGTTAAAAAAGGCACAACTTAAGATCAAAAATAATGTCCAAAAAGTATTCAATAGCAATTCAATAGCGATTCAATAGCGATTCAATAGCGATTCAATAGCGATTGTAAAGAACTGTATGCTCAATACATTCCAACAGCTTCTTCTTTGTTCTAGGTTTTTTTTGGGGTCAAAGGTGAGAGGCGGCCATCTTTAACTTCAAAACCTTCTCACCACCTGTCAAACTAAAAGTAACTACAAAATAAAGGACCCCAAATCTAACAAATATACCAGTGATGGCAAAATGGCTCCTACATAGCCGGCCCCTTATAGCTACTGCAGGAAGCAAGCTATAACTAACTAAATGTAATTTTTAAAGGAGCCATATATTATCCACTTAAACTCAGTATACATTATTCACAAGAATAACTGGGTGCAAAGATTCAGTGTATGCATCTGTATGACAGTGTGTGCACGTGCGCAAGTTCATTCAGGTCTCACTCAGCTTTAGGTTGCTGGCCTTCTACTAGCAAGCAGATCTTGCTGACAGGTCTTTCAAGCTGGCTTGTTTTGGTTTGAAGCCGTACACTGCGGACCAAGCCTTTGGAGTCAGGGAAGGCCTCAGTGACTCTAGCCAACATCCACGATCCTCTTGGCGCCGTGCTATCGGCTACTAGTACGATGTCTCCTGGACAGAAGTTGCGTCTGACACGAGACCACTTTTGCCGTGTTTGCAGAAGAGGGAGGTACTCTCGGACCCAGCGTTTCCAAAATAAATCGGCAATGTACTGGATCTGCCTCCAGCGACGTCTGGCATAAAGATCTTCTTTCACGAACAAACCTGGAGGTAGAACAGGCTGCACCTTAAGCTGCAGTATATGATTAGGCGTTAACGGCTCCAAGTCATTGGGGTTGTCAGAAACAGTTGTGAGTGGACGGCTATTGAGAATGGCCTCAACCTCACACATTACTGTCTGAAGGCCTTCATCATCCAGATACTGCTGGCTGGTGACTGACCGTAAGGTTGTTTTGATCATGCGAATCAGCCTCTCCCATATCCCTCCATAATGGGCACCATGGGGAGGGTTAAATGTCCATTTCACCCCCTTCTGGAGAAGACTCTTTTCAATTTGTTGCATGTTCCAAGATTTCAAAGACTCCTTTAGTTCCTTTTCAGTTGCAACAAAGTTCGTTCCATTATCTGACCGCAACTCAGACACTGCTCCTCTTCTGGCAATGAAACGTCTGAATGCATGAATGCAAGAGTCAGTATCAAGTGAATGTGCAACCTCCAAGTGTACAGCACGGCTGGTAAGACATGTGAAAATCACACCGTAACGTTTTACAATGCTGCGGCCTCGTTTTACCTCTAGTGGCCCAAAATAATCAACCCCTACATGCGTGAAGGGCGGAAGGTCAGGGGTCAACCGGTCAACTGGCAAGTCCGCCATTTTCTGTTCACCTGCATTCAACTTGACTCTCCTGCACATGGTGCATTCATAAACTACCTTTCTGGCCAGAGAGTTGGCGCAAGGAATCCAATATCTTTCTCTGAGTTTGGAGAGCATGAAGTTTCTTCCACTGTGTCCAACTTCTTGATGGATGTGCTGAAGTAAGAGTTTGGAAACGTGATGGTCTTTAGGGAGGATAGCAGGGTGTTTCTGCTCAGCGGGCATTGCCATTTTACTCAGACGCCCACCAACCCTCAAGATGCCATTGGCCAGAAGAGGATCTAACCTATAGATGGAGCTGTTTCTGCTTACATTTTGCATGCCTTTCTGCAAACAGGCTATTTCTTGTGGGAATCCCTGCCTTTGGCAAAACTGTAAGATTGTGACTTCAGCATTCTCTATATCACTGATTGATAGCACATATGGACCGGTCTTTTCATGCTTTCCTTTCCTTGTGGTCATGATATGTCTGTTTAAATCTTTCTTGCCATTCTTAGACAATTCCAGCAGAACAGACTTGAACCTCAGGAACCATGCCACAGCTTTCTTGAGCCTCATCCATGTCGAGAAATAATTCATGAGGTAAGTAGTAGCGTCACAGTTTTCCTTCACAGCAACATTGACAGTGATAACTCCTTTTCTTAATTCAGGGTCATCTTGAGAGAGGATGGGTTCAGATGGAAGCTCTGGCCAGCAATGAGATGGTTCCTTTAGAAAGTCTGGGCCACAGATCCATGTTGTTCTTTTCAAGAAGGTGTTGACATGAAGCCCCCGGGAGGCGTAATCAGCGGGATTGAGTTTCGTGCCTATGTACTTCCATTGGGAGACATCTGACGCACTTCTGATGACATTAACACGGTTTGCCACAAAGGTTAGGAATCTTCTGCTTTCATTCCGGATGTACCTCAGAACAGTCATGCTATCTGTCCAAAACAGAGACCTTTCCAATTCCATATGCAACTCCTCAGATAGCATCTTATCCATGCGTACGGCCAGAACTGCAGCAGTGAGCTCCATCCGTGGTGTGGTCATCAGTTTTAAGGGAGCAACTCGGGCCTTTCCCATTATAAAGGTGACGTGGACCTTGTTGCTGCTGGTCAGTCTAAGGTAGGTAACTGTGCCATACCCGAGGTCACTCGCATCACAGAAGTGGTGCATCTGTGCTGTTTTGACATCTCCAAAGTTGTCTGGTACAAGACATCGGTTGACCTTGAACTCCCTCACTCTTGGAAGATCTTGCCACCATTGCTTCCAGGCTTGAGCATGGACCTCTGGCAATTCTTCATCCCATCCAATGTTCTGCTTGCATAACTCTTGCAAGATGTGTTTTGCCGGAAAGGTGAGAGGTGCAAGGAATCCAAGTGGATCATATATAGAACTGACCATGGACAGAATCCCACGTCTGGTGCATGGACGCTCCTTTATGATCACCTGGAATGTGAAAGTGTCTTCCTCAACACACCATTGCACACCCAGAGCTCTTTCAACTGGCAAGTCTTCTATGTCAAGGTCAAGATTCTTTATGTCTTTGGCCCTCTCAGGCTCTGGAATGGAGACCAAAACAGCTCTGTTGCTACTAATCCATTTGTTCAACTTAAAGCCTCCTGTTGCACAGAGTAACTTTAGCTCCTTACAAAGTCTAATAGCATGGCCCTCTGTGTCCACAGCCTTCAACAAATCGTCCACATAGAAGTTGTTCTTGACTGTGCTAGTTGCATCAGCTGAGAAGCACCCTTTGTTATCCTCAGCTGTCCTCTTCAAAGCATAACTTGCACAGCTAGCTGATGACGTTGCGCCAAAAAGATGTACGACCATCCTGTACTCTTTCAGTGGTTGGCTGACGTCCCCATCTGGCCACCAAAGGAAGCGCAGGAAGTTCACATGATGAGATGGGACCTTTACTTGGTGGTACATTTTCTCCACATCAGCCATGATGGCAATGTTGCCAAGACGAAAACGGACTAAGACCCCAATTAAGGTGTTCGTAAGATTGGGACCTTGAATGAGTTCAGTGTTCAGTGAGGCCCCCTGATAAGCTGCAGAGCAGTCAAATACCACACGCAAGCTCCCCTTCTTTGGATGAAACACACCATGGTGTGGAATGTACCACACCTTTCCATTTTCCTGTATCAACTGGTCTTGGGGTACAAGTTCAGCATGCCCACTTGATAGGACCATTTCCATAAATGCCCTGTACTCCTTGTGAAAGTCATTATTCCTTTGAAGCTTTCTTTTTAAAGACAAGGCCCGTTGCTCTGCCATGTGATGGTTGTTTGGCATCATAGGATCATCCTTCTTGAATGGCAAAGGCAATTGATAATGTCCAGCCACTATTTCAACAGAGCTGTCCATTATCTGCATGAATTTGTGGTCTTCCACTGACATTTGTTTCTTTTCCTCAAAACTCTTTTCTGGGAAATCGTGGTTGTATTGCTGAATCAAAAGTTCACTCAGGTTATCAACAGAAATCCGATGTGCATGAACATATTTCTGACCTTGCTCGTTGATGCATGCATCCTCAGTGTGGAGAAGTCCATTCACCACCCAACCTAGCAGTGTTTTAACAGCAAAGGGTCCATTACCCTGGCTATTGATAATTCTCCAAGGTTCCATCAATTTGGGCGCATTTATCCCAATGAGAAGGTCAATCCCAGCATTAATGTTGGGTATATCAACATCTTGAAGGTAAGGCCATTTTCGGATATCTTCTCGTCTGGGAATGTGTTCCTTGTTGACTGGAATTTCCTGCTGAGTGTAAACTTCAGGTAATTTCATGAATTCCTTTCCTTCCAGGCTACACACTTCCAGGCCCTTGACTAACAGGCTGTTAACAGGTTTCTTTTGCCCCATAGTGCGCAGAAGTATTTGCTGATGCTTTCCATTAGCATTCAGGTTCCTCCTAAGTTGTTCTGTGCAAAATGTTGCGGAACTCCCTGGGTCAAGGAAAGCGTATGTCTGGACTACATGATTTGAATTACTTAACTTCACTTGAACTGGTATTATTGCAAGTGTACAATGTTTGTCACTACAGTCAAGTCCCTCTGTTTTCAGTGAAACCAACCCGCTGCTCACTGCCCTTTTGTCTGAAGGACCTGCATTACTCAGCTCTTTCATTACATTTTGAGGTATGTGCAAGATAGTGGGATGCAACTTTGAACAAACTGAGCAGGTTTGTCTGTTTTTGCAAGTCCGACTCATGTGTCCTTTAGCAAGACAACCAAAGCAAACACCTTTCGTCTTTAGCAGCTCAACTCGTCCATTCTGAGACTTCTTCATCAGCTCTTGACATGACGCAATCTCATGCTCACCATTACAGACTGGACAGAGTTTTGATGAACTGTTTTTGGGCACATTGGACACTTGCATTGTGCTCTCTGTGCTGCCCTTTGGCACAACTGCCACTGTTGTGGCGAAACTGCTCCCTCTGCTCTTCTGCATGGAACTCATTGGCTTGCTACTGTTAGCGGCTGCTTTTGGTGATCTTCTGTTTGAGGAGCTGTCTTGAAGGTTACCAAAGACCGGGTCTTGTAGAATCCTGGCCTGCCTTTCCAGGAAGAGGACAAGATCGGCAAATGTGGCTCTTGCTCCTGTTCGTTCCCTGATGTCAAAGGCGTGTGATCTCCATTTTTCTTTTACTTTGTAAGGCACCTTGGAGATTAGAAGCCTCAGGTTTAATGGAAGGTTCAGTTCATCCATGTACCTTAAGGTACGCATTACATTACAGCATCCACGTAGGAAAAGAGCATAACTGCGCAGAGCTTCGCCATTGTCTGATGGGATATTGTTCCAATTTAAGGCTTTATCCATATAAGCATTAGTGATTTTAAATTCATCTCCAAAATGAAGTTCCAATAGCCGTTTTGCCTCTGCATACCCTCTGTCTGCATCCATATGAAGGCAACTTCTGACCAGTTCCTTAGGTTGGCCAGAGGTGTATTGTTCAAGGTAATACAGTCGGTCTTGGCTACTGCTGGTGTTGTTCTCAATACAGTGTTCGAATGCCTGCATAAATGGTCTGAAGTTCAGAGGTTCACCGTTAAACATGGTTAGGTGCCTAGTTGGAAGTAAAGTCATTTTCTGTTGCTGTGCAATAAGATCAGCAACAACACCCAGGTTGCTAGTATCTGAGCTTACAGGCGCATGTGGAAAGGAAGTTCCTGTAGTTGCTTGACTGGTTCGATTCAATTGTAAGGTCTGAACAGGCCTTTGTGGCCTCCGCGGCCTAGTATCCTGTGTTAAAACCTTTTGCAATGGTGTTTTGGGAACAGTAGAGATTCTGGCATATTCCACTGGTGAGGGTTCTGGATGAAGAGGTTCCTCAATTCTGTCATAATTGCTCTTCAGATACGCATTCATGCCATCTCCTGGTGATTCTGAAAGTTCTATCGACATGAGTTTAGAGTTCATAGATTCAGCATCAATGCTCTGCAACACTCGCACCTTTGCATTAGCTGCAGCCAACTCTGTTTCAAGTTCAACTCTTTCCATTGCATTTTGCACTTCAATTCTTTCCATTTCCAAGGCATGTTTTTTCTTCAGTCCTTCAGTACGTTGCAGTAGAGCTGCCTTTTCTGCTTCAGCTTTTAAACGTGCGGAAGACACTGATGAAGATTTAGAGGCAGCACTGGCACCAGAACGTGAAGGTCCTGATTTACTGGCACGTGCTGCCACATTGGATACACTGTCCAGAGGAGACACCATAGTTTGGGGTTCATGGCTTTGAGCACTCTTCCACATTTCTATCTCATTCAAACAATTTTCAAAGGTTTGCATCTTTGGTTGGTACCAATCATCATTGTCACTTTTCTTTTCCTCTTCCTCATACAGCACTTGCACAGATTGGTGCACATCTTTAAATTCGTCCAGTGCCACATGGAGCTGTTCAAGGCCTGTGTCAACCGCTTCAATATTTCCACCTTTTAGTAATTCCTTTAATTCATTCATTTTACGTGTACACACACCAAGTTTTCCTCTGCGTGTTGCGCAAAGCTCTTTAAGTTTGTCATCAGCCATATTTAAGCTTAATAACAACAACAAAAATATTATTTTCTTTTTCCTTTTCAAAAAATTAAACACAGCACAGTTGTCTTCAACTCAGTTCATTCTCATGGCTTCATTTACATATGCATGAACAAATCATGGTCCGCTCCAGTAGCAAATCCAGTAACAATAATTCACTCCAATAGTGAACTTGAAAAGGTAAACTCTCAAAAGATCCAAAATTGTCAACTCCAAAAAAAAACTTTACGTTTCAGTCAAACAAAGGATTCCACAGGTTCCAAACAATTCAATTGTGAAGCAGCGTAAGCGATTGCAAAGTTCTTTACCTTTTGTAGTGGCGGGCCACTCTTAGCTGGGATGTATTGCTTTGCTTCTTTGACAAGCTATCCAAAAAGAGAAACTTAAATTGTACCTTAATACGGGTGGATGAGATGGGATTCAAGCAGGTAGGTGAACAGGGCAGGTAAGCAGGGCAAGGCAGGCAGCAGGCAGGTAAGGAGGTTGGTAGTAGCAGGCAGATAGGCAGGCAAGCAGGTTGGTAGTCACAGACAAAGCAT
>NW_027468774.1:38988837-39001337 GCF_046254945.1 Alosa pseudoharengus
GCCAGTGGTCATGGTCATTGTGCAGCATATTTGTCTGAAGAGTGAGTGTCTGACCTGAAGTGTTGGTGGAGTGATGTGTGTGTAAAGGTGTGATGAAAGGGTGTTTATGTCCATGGTGTGGCCAGGGTTGATGAATTAATGTGTGTGCAATGCATGTGTGTGTGTGGTCCCATGCTGCTTGGAACAAGCCTGTTCAAATCAACAGAGGGCAAAGGCAGTAAGGTTGGGCAGATAAAGTTTGTGTGTGTGTGTGTGTGTTGGGCAGATAAAGTGTTCTTGATGAACGAGTGCCTCCTACCATCTCATTGATGAATGATACAACATGGATCAACACACACACACATACACACACACATACACTCACACACATACACTCACACAACCCCTCCACATTCCCAGCATCCTTTGCACAGCGTAGACCCGGGTGCTCAGCAGCGCAGAACGGGCCTCCCAAAGCACCTTGGGAAATGACAGATTTTTTTTTGTATAAAGCAGCGATCGATAGTCTTCCCACTGGCAGGCTAACTTACCTCCTGTGGTTTCTCAAGCTATTAATTCAGGCCTGTGTAATTTCCTCCTGAAAAGGCCCCCACTCTCTCTCTCTCTCTCTCTCTCTCTCTCTCTCTCTCTCTCTCTCTCTCTCTCTCTCTCTCCTGCACTCTTCTTCCATGGCTCCAGAAAGGAGACAGGGCAAGGCAGGCTCCCAAAACGTTCCACTTTGTCGTGGTGCAGCAGAGAGAGGAGAAGAAGAGAAAGAAGATAGAATAGGAAGAAACAGTGTGTGTGTGTGTGTGTGTGTGTGCGTGCGTGCGTGCGTGCGTGTGTGCGTGCGTGCGTGCGTGCGTGCGTGCGTGCGTGTGTTTCCGGGTGGATGTGTAGATTGAAGGTTTGTGACGATGAGTGTATTGCAAGGTTGTCTCCGGTGGCCTTTCATGGGACTTTATCTCCCTCATTCTGGCGCTCTCTCTCTTCATTCTCTCTCTCTTCATTCTCTCTCTCTTTTCATTCTCTCTCTCTTTTCATTCTCTCTCTCTGTCCTCTGGCCCGTCCCTCATTCAAACGAGTCTTATGGGCATGACAAAAGGAGTTTTGTAGTGCCAAAGCGTTTCCAAAATCCAATGAAGAACATAATTGATAAAGAGAATGATCTTTCCCACTGACTTTTGCTGTCATTCTTGACCTTACTTTTCTCTATTCATCTGTATTTGCAGTGTGTGTGTGTGTGTGTGTGTGTGTGTGTGTGTGTGTGTGTGTGTGTGTGTGTGATAGAGAGTTCTCCTTTTCTCTTTATCTGTATATTCCAAGTGTGTGTGTGCGAGAGAGAGAGAGAGAGAGAGAGAGTGAGAGTAAAAGAGGAAGAGAAGATAAGAGTAGTCAGTAACAGGACTGTGTAATGTCATCATCACTCTGACTTCAAGTCTGCCTCTATTTGGTCATGTTACACAGCTTTCAATCTTTTTCTCTCTCCCTCTCTTTCTCTCTCTCCCTCTCTTCTCTCTCTCCCTCTTCCTTCCCAGCCCCCTGTGTTGGGGTGTTTATAAGCAGCCTGCCCGCCTGTTAGTTTAAGAGCTCAGCCCACCATATGGGCAGCATGTAGTGGATATGTTGTGTTCACAGCTGGCATAGATGAAGTGCCTCTGACATTTTCCTAATGCCAGCTTTCTCTTGTTTTGTTTTGTCCCCCCTTTCACTCTTTCTTTCTCTCTCTCTCTCTCTCTTTCTCTCTCTCTTCTGCTCCCCTCTCCAGGATGGCTATCACTCCCATCGGCCGAAGGAGAAAGTCCGGGTGGACAGCAACAACGAGAACTCGGTGCCCAAAGACTTTGAGACCATCGACAACAGTAACTTTGGGGCGGCGCGGGCACAGACGCAGAGCCAGCGGCATGCTGCAGGGGGCGCCGCGGGCACTGGTGGCGCTGGTGTGGGCGGCGGAGGTGCGGGCAGCAGCAAGCGCAAGCAGCTGCTCCTGGAGCGGGCACACGCCCAGCAGAACCTGGCCAAGGGCTCCAACGAGGTCATCCAGTACGGCCACAAGTACGGCATGACCGCGGCCGCCATCGGCGGCGATGGTGGACGCAACCGCAGCGCACCCCTCCACGCCGCGGCCGGGGCAGGTCCGCGCACGGCCAGGCCGAACCCTGGACACGCGGCCACCCAGCCGCACCGGCACCACCGGCCACAGCCGGCGGTGCAGACCAGGCGCACGGTGGCGCCCCCGCTGACCGAACTGCGCTACGACCAGCCACCCAAGTGCGAGATCAGTGGCAAGGAGGCCATCTCGGCCCTGTCGCGCGCCAAGACCAAAGAGTGCCGGCAGCAGATCGCCGAGGTGTACTGCCGCCACAAGGAGGGAAAACTGATGCCCGAGAAGGTCACTCGCTACTGCCCTATAGAGGGTAAGAGCTAGTCTGTTTGTGTGTGTGTGTGTGTGTGTGTGTGTGTGTGTGTGTGTGTGTGTGTGTGTGTGTGTGTGTGTGTGTGTGTGTGTGCGCGCAGTGTTTCCGCTAGATTTTTTAACAGTGGCGGCACTAGAGGAAACACTGGTGTGTGCGTGTGTGTGTGATCTATAGCCACTCAAGACTGACCAAGATGGCAGTTTGAACCAAATGAGAAGTTACAGAAAAGATGGATGAAAATACCCTATATCAAATACAAATGAAACAACTAAAAAATAAGTCGTATTAAGTAAGTGTTCTCATAGACTACAGCAAAATGATAAGAAGAGGAATAGCAACGAAGGTAGCAACTCACAGAGTTCCTGCGTCAGACTCAGGGGGAATGGCAGTGCTTCATTGTTTGCAGTGCTGTTTTGGTGCAGAGGACCGGTGTTTGGATGCAGCGTGGACTCTAGCATTAATAATGTGGGGAGTAATGATTGTTTCTCTCGGAGATTAATAGCGCTCCTGCCCAGGCCTGCTTGTTCGTTTGTTTGTTCGTTCACTGGTCGGAAGTGGGGGAAGGGGATTTAAGAGTTGCAAACGCAAACCACTACTTATAATTACAGTCAGAGACAGGCAAGGAAATAAGGACCTGGGATTGCGTGCGATGTTTTGATGACATATATAACTATATATAACACATATCCCCAACTCTACCACTCTCTCTCTCTCTCTCTCTCTCTCTCGGTCTTTTTCTGTCTCCCTTCTTCAGTCGTGTACGGTAAAACAGATTCATCTAATTAACTGGCCATCGATGCTCTGCACACTGATCAAGGCGTGGTGGACACATTTAAATGCACTGCTGACAGATCAGCTGCATGTTTCTCTCGTCTCCACTCCTCCCACACACACACACACACACACACACACACACACACACACACACACACACACATTTCACACTCTCGTACCTTCAAGCTCTCCACAATAGGTTCTGACAGATATGACAAGGCCTTCATCACTGAGACACAAGGATAGATGTAGCATGCGGTTAGTTTGCAGTGGGTGGCAGGTTGGCTTTGGGAGGTTTTGTGTGTGTGTTTGTGTGTGCGGGCATGTGTGTGTGTGCACACGTGTGCGCGTGCGTGCATGTTCTTGAGACCGACATTGCATTAAAGGAAAAGGAATATGCTATTTCTGCATCCAATTTCCCGAAATGTAGAACCTTGCACGAATATGGAAATATATACTATATATATATATATAGAGAGAGAAAGAGAGAGAAAGAGAGTGCATGTAATTACGCCATTGGCCACTGCTGAGTAGCAATCAGCATACCACGTTGGAGTGAGACAGAGCTCTCCGCTGTGCTGCCGTTGGCCAGAGTCCCCCCACCCCACCCCACCCCACCCCAGCCCAGCCCAGCCCAGCCACTCAGCGAAGGAGAGGGATCACAGGGACAGAGTCTTGGAAAGCACGCACCGCAGTCAGATTAAAGGCACAGGCACCCGGGGCAAACCAGGGCAAACCCCGGGCCACCCTCAGATCAGCACCGCTCCACAGGCCTGCTGGGGCTGGCCGGACGCACAGCCTCACATGCGCAGCAAGGCAGGGGGAGGGAAAGAAACGTACACTTAATGTAAACGTAACGCAAACGTACACTTATTCATATTTGCTGCTGCTTTTATCCAAAGCGACTTACAAGATAGTAGAAGGGGGTCACTTGCGCTTCAGCCTGGTTGGTGCTCACGGAACAAGACGCAGAAGTCCAAAGAGGAGACCCAAGGTTTAACTAGAACCAAGGAGCAGGACCGGAGCACACAATGCTTTAAGTGAGTTTTAATTAGTGCAAACCGACTAACGTTTGGTCCTAGTTAGACCTCCTCTTTCGACTTACAAGATGTCGATATGTCATATGTCAAGGACCAGTCTCCTCAGAGCAGCTTGGGGTGAAGTGCCTTGCTCAAGGGCATGAAGGTGGCCCACAACTTGTCTGGCTACTGTATGCTAGCCCAGCTCCTTTAGCCACTACGCTACCACCGCTAACCCAGGTATAGAAAGAGATTGAGGATTAGCAGAGAGAGAGAGAAAGAGAGAGAGAGAGAGGAGTCAGGGGAGGGAGAACAGGGAGAGAGACGAAGGAGGGCAGCCATCTTAGCTGTTGAGCCAGAACCAAATTCAGGAGGCAGAGTGGAGGGAGGTTGGGGGGGTACGTTAAAACAGAGGGCCATGGGGTCACCCCGCCCACCACCAGAGCCAGTCATCGCCCCACGCTAGCGCCCGCAAAGCGCAAGCACCGCGGCGAGTGATTACAGGAGGAGCTCCCAGCAGGCCACGTCCACACGTCCACATGCAGACGAGCGCTCCACTCGGCCCCCAGGACAAGGAGCACGGCACGCACGTGAAGGGACGAGACAGGAGTTGGAGTTGCGGAGGGAAATGAGGGGGTTGGGGGGGGGGGGTTTAGGGGGCCGAGCCTCTGCCAGTAACGGCAGCCTGGGCTGTGGAATTATAGTCATTTGAACGTGCGCCACCCGTCCCTTTGAGCCCGTCCCGGTCTCGGTCTCGCCTCTGACGTCCAGGCCGTGGCCACGCACCGCGCGAGTAGTGCCCTGTGGTGTAATTGTACCCCGCGCCCCTCAAATTAGCCTGGCCCTGCCCAAACGAGCGAGCTGCTCGCGGGCCGCCGGCCCCGCCTGGCCTGGCCTGGCCTGGCCTTCTTTAGACGCGCTGGCAACAGACAGCAGGCTGGCACGCGGCGCCCGGGCAACAGAGACGGAGACGGACCGGACGTAGTGTTTCTGCTGCACTGCACATTCAGGGAAAGAGAGAGAGGGAGAGAGAGAGAGAGAGAGAGAGAGAGAGAGAGAGAGAGAGAGAAAGAGAGAGCAGGCTAGACCCATGCATACAGGGGCGGGGGAAGGGGGGCATTTGTGGCATGCCACATTAGGGTGTGTGTGTGTGTGTGTGTGTGTGTGTCTCTGTATGTGTGTGTCTCTGTGTGCGTGTGTGTGTTTATTGGTATGTGTGTCTGTGTGCTCATGTGTGTGTGTGTGTCTGTGTGCACGTCCATGTGTGTGTGTATGCATGCATGTTGTTGACACTTCCAGCTGAAGCCTTATCAGGCTGCCGCAGCAGCAGGTGATGCCGCCTGGACGAGAAGAAAGGGGTCATGGGGAGCATACGGGTTGACACAAGGCCTCTAGTAACACATCTCTGGTTTCTCCTGACTTAATCATGCTCTCTCTCTCTCTCTCTCTCTCTCTCTGTGTGTGTGTGTGTGTGTGTATTTCTGTAACTCAAGGTCCAAGGACCAAGGTCATTGACTCACATGCCATGGAGTACAAGCTCTGGTGGAATGTCCTCAGCATCGCAGCTCGTCTTGGATAAAAATATCTTGCAAATGACCACTTGCTTCTGTTTCTCTGTGTGTGTGTGTGTGTGTGTGTGTGTGTGTGTGTGTGTGTGTGTGTGTGTATCCAGGCAAGGCCAACGTGAACGTGCAGTGGGATGAGGACTCGGTGGAGAGCGCCCCAGCCGTGCCCGTTCGCATCGCCTTCATGCTGGTGGTCCACGGCCGCGCCACGCGCCAGGTCCAGCGCCTCTTCAAGGCCATCTACCACACCTCGCACTTCTACTACATCCACGTGGACATGGTAGGACCACAGTCACCCCACGCCACGCCACGCCACGCCATGCCACGCCACGCCACGCCACGCCACGCTATGCCATGCCACGCTCCTCTCAGTGTAAAGAACTGAGCGGTAATCCACAACAGGCTGTGCTTTATTGACAATATATAACGGCTATACAGCCGCAATACAGAAATATGATGGAATAGAGTTCATCACTTAGCATGCAATGAATTACTCCACTAGCAAGAATAGAAGAGCTCTCCACACACACACACACAGAGACACACACACACACACACACACACACACACACACACACACACACACACACACACACACACACACACACCACACCACACACACACTCCACACACTCCACACACACACACACACACACACACACACACACACCTCATACATATCCCAACACATCCATTCATTCAGCCCTCTAATCACGTCTGGCCTGCTCAGAGCCACCCAGCACCTGACACAGTCCCCAGTTAAGCCCTGGCCACTCTGAGACCACACACACACACACACACACACACACACACACACACACACACACACACACACACACACACACACACACACACACACACACACACACACACACACAGAGAGAAAGAGAGAGAGAGAGAGAAGTAGAATCAAACAGAATTACTAGACACACACACTGCCTGATTCCCACATGACTATAGCCCAGTCACTCAGTACAATAGGGTTGCATATGCCAGACTTTAGGTTGTCCTTTCGTTTCAGACATACCAGCTATGTTTGTGAACACTGTCATTCTTGGTGGTATTCTGGTATTCTTGTGCAGCCTTTCCCCCAGATGTTTTGACTATGTGATTAAGAACATGATGTTGTTTATAATTAGATAAAAGAGTCCTTGTCATTACAAGTGGTAGAACCAGCAAGGGCATGTGTGTTGTGTCTTTAATAGGTAGAACATACTTCAGAACCATTACAGTGGCAGTGGCTCTCTCCACTGCTGGTCCTTGACAACACACACACACACACACACACACACACACACACACACACACACACACACACACACACACACACACACATACACACACACACACCTACCTCTACACCTAAGGAGAAGTAATAGGTTTTAGAATTTGCTATGGGTTCTTGACATTGCTACAAGGAACCTATTTGACCCAGACAATCCATTGCTGGCTGCGTCATAGTTCAGAATGACAATAAAAACCAATGGCAACAAACTGTTATCTTGTTCAGAGTAGACGAGTAAGCCAGATGAGGCAGCTTTCTAAAGGCCTCTAGTCTCTATCTGAATGTAAACTCTGAGACTATTCACGTGTCTTTGACAAATAGACTTTGGGCTCTAATTTCATTGACAGACAACGAGCAAAGTCAGTTTCATTTCATTTCATTTTGTTTATGCATTTAGCAGGCGCTTTTATCCAAAGCGACTTATAAAATGAAAAATAACATTCAAGTTACAGTTATACTGCATAAGGCGTGTTCCAACTCTGACCCGCCCTTGTTTACACTAAGGATCCTTCTCATGGTATTAAATTAGCACAAGTATTTTGTCAAGTGATTAAATCAGCTTGAAATACTTTGCTGGCTGCTTTGCTCATTGCTCGTTGCCCATCAGTGAAAATATAGCCCTCCATAAATGTCCCATCTGGCCCAATATAAGCAGACCAGTAAGCTGACCACACAGTAGCAGCCCTCTATACAGGAAGCCATAGCACTTCTCCTCATCTCCTTCCTCTTTTACGTCTCATTTCTTTTTTGAAAAATTCTGTCGATAGGGAGAGATATTCCCCTCGTAAAAAAAAACCCCAGGAGTCCACCTTGATTACTGATTCCTCTGTGTGTGTGCGTGTCTGTGTGTGTGGGTGTGTGTGTGTAAGTCACGTGTGTTTTTGTCATTTGTGTGACTGTGGTTGCTGCACCACTGAAATGTCCCCACTGGGGATATATAAAGCGCTCTCTCTGTGTATCTGAGTATCTGTCCATCTATCTGATGTGGGGGCTCTCCGGCTCTGAGCCGCTGTGGGCTTTCCCTGCTGTTTTGCTCAATGTCAGTCCCAGCCAGATGAAGTCAGCTCTCCCTAGCTAGATTAAATGGGAGCTCTGCTACAGAAGGGAATAAAAAAGCTCTGAACCCTTTTGACAGCGCTCCTGCGGCTGGTGTTTTGCTGCTACTGTGTGTGTGTGTGTGAGTGAAGTAAAATGTATGTTCATGTCTGTGTGTGTGCAAGCAGAGTGTGTGTGTGTGTGTGTGTGTGTGTGTGTGTGTGTGTGTGTGTGTGTGTGTGTGTGTGTACGCGTGGGTGTATTAGTGTGCAAGTTTGTAATGTGCAAGTCTTGAAGACAGATGAAGACAGATTTGTGTGTCAAAGACCGTTTCCAGGCTGAGTTGTGTGTGTGTCTGTGTGTGTGTGTGTGTGTTCCTGCGCTTGGCCCATTTGCATGGGCAAGCTGTCAGGGTGTTTGTAAGCCGGTGTGTGTGTGTGTTTTGTTTGGGCGTAGGATGGATGCGCAGAGAGGAGAGAAGGGAGAGGAAGAGATAAACAGAACATGGGGGAGAGAAGCGAGAGAAGAGAGAGGGAGAGGAACAGACAGGAAATGAAAAGAGATGATAGGAGAGGAAGAGAGAGATAAAGAGAGTTTGTGTGTGTGTGTGTGTGTGTGTGTGTGTGTGTGTGTGTGTGTGTGTGTGTGTGTGTGTGTGCGTGCATGCATGTGCGTGCGTATGCGTGTGTGTCTGTATGTGTAACTCAGTGAGGGAGCATCTCCTCTGATAGAAGGCACCTGGATAGCCTTGCTTTATTTCATACATTTCTTTCTCACTGTCTTCCTTTCTTTCTCTTTCTTTGATTCTTTCTTTCTCTCTTTCTTTCTTTCTTTCTTTCTTTCTTTCTTTCTTTCTTATTTCCTTTCATTTGTTTGTTTTTGTTCTTTTTTTCCTCAATCCCAGAACAAAAGCCCACATCACAGCTGAATACACACGCACACACACACTCACACACACTGAATATTCCTGTCAAACATGTACTTTATGTACACCTCCAGGAATGGACCACATAATCTTTTTCTTCAAAGGAAAAGATCATGGTATGCAAGTGTGCTGTCTTGTAATTTTGAAAGAGAGTGATAAATGTGCCCTTTTCCATCATTCCATCTGCAGGGAGGGAGGGACAGCCTCATGCCTTTCTTTTCTTCCCCTTCTTCTTCTCTGTGTCCCCCTCTCTTTCTTTCTCCCTGTCTCTGTCTCACTGTTTTGTAGTTAAGTGTTCAATGGTGGGGGAGGGGAGAGGCTAAGTGTTCCAAATGGGCCCTCACTCACACATACACACACACACAAACACACACATACACACACATACACACACACGCACGCACACACACACACACACAAACAGATACATACACACACACAAACACACACATACACACACACACGCACGCACACGGACGTGTGTGTGTGTGTCTGTGTGTGTGTCTGTATGTCTCTGTGTGTGTCTATGTGAGAGAGTGTGTGTGTGTGTGTTTCTCTCTCTGTGTGTGTGTGTGTGTGTGTGTGTGTGTTTGACAGCACAGGTGCACCACCTCATCCTCCTGCTCTTGCAGATGTTCTGTACCTGAGGAACTACAGGAACCACAGGAAAGCACAGGGCAGGTGGTAGAGGTGGTGTGTGTGTGTGGGTGGGGAAGGCATTGGTGGCTTCAGAGAGCGTAACCTGTGTAAACAGTATTTTGGGTATCATCATAGTGGTGATTGTAGTGATTTGACACCTCCCTCAAACCTTTCACACATTCATCAATTCTTTTAACGACAAAATTGTGATGACAGAAGCTTTTTGGAACAGTGAGGGTTTTAAATGGCAGCTAACGTCCTAATGGAGGCCTGTGAGGACAGGTGCCAGTCGTTTAGGTATCTGCCATTAAAAACATAGCCCAGGGAAATGAAAATGAATCGCTGACACGCTATGGTGTCTGCGCTTCATTTGAGCGCAGAGTGATTCAGTGCCTCAATAGGAAATGGGTGGTGATGGGGGTTTTTGTTGGCCACAAAAGAAGAAAGTCCATCATTATGAGCTCCCGTAACAAAGGAAGATGACGGGCGTTTGCTTACACAAAGCTTCATGCGGGTCATTTTATCTGTGGGAAATTGCAGAACTGTGGTCTACAATTTCAACCTTAAAGCTGTAGCTGCAACACAATTATATTATATTATATTATATTATATTATATTATATTATATTATATGCTATGATATGATATGATATGATATTATATTAATGCAGCATTCGTGCTACACTGGTGAAAAAGAGGCATGATAAAAACAGGCTAACTCAAGGTTATGATTATGATTTACAATCAAAGGCCCATCCGCGCTTCATTCTCCCCTGTAATTAAAGACGAGGAGATGAATTGTTTCGTCTGCTTGTCTGTGCAAAGGAACCACTTTCATAACCTCCTCCCAGTCACGTGATAGGTAGGCGCCTGGCACTCCTCTGGAGAGTACCTGAGGAGCGAATGAGGAAAGCAATATCACACCCAGGAAGATGTGCCTTGTGTTATTACAGCCCACAAAACAAACACTCTCCTCTGAACCATCAGGGACTGCCCAGATTAGCTGGTATCATTCAAGTGTGTGGGGTGGATATCGGATTGATAAAATTAATATTGAGTGAAATGTGGTGTAAGGCCACAGCTGGAGAATAAGCAGTGACACAGCTTGAGAATTCATTCCTTTAATAAACGCCAGCCACCAAATTATTGTCATCATTTCTGTGCAACTCCTGCCACTTGCACAAACAAAGGAGTAAAATAACTTCATTTTTTCAGCTTTTAGTCTCTCTCTCTCTCTTTAGTCTCTCTCTCTCATTCTCTCTCTCTCACACACGCACGCATGCACACACATACACACACGGTTATAGGAAATGATTAGAGTTCAGACAGGAAGCTGATGCTGCTGATTGGTTTTGGCTGTTTGATCCAGTCAATTTCTGCTACACCGCCTACGCCACTTGTTTTAACTGCGCATGTTAATGCAGTTAGATACATGCAGAATCTTTACACAATTAGGAACTCTACGAAACAGCTGAGGAAGGCACTCCCTTTATAAAAGACCAATCACCAATCTCCCCTTTTCACTGCTACTTTACACTAACATCAATGTAAAAGAACTTATCTCTCTATACAGGGTAGTGGTCTCATTCTCTCTCCCACTGTATAGTGTGCACTGTCTATATTGTCTTTTGTGTTAAACGTTGGCGTATAGATTTGTACAGTATGTACTGTCAGACGTCTAAAAACACACACACACACACACACACACACACACACACACACACACACACACACACACCTGCACCCTGTTACACTCTCACCCTCTCTCTCTCTGTCCTCCCCAGAGGTCCAACTACCTGCACAGAGAGATGCTGGCGCTGGCCGCCCAGTACCCCAACGTGCGCGTGACCACCTGGCGTATGTCCACCATCTGGGGGGGCGCCAGCCTGCTCAGCATGTACCTGCAGGCCATGGGTGACCTGCTGGCCATGAAGGACTGGGCCTGGGACTTCTTCATCAACCTCAGCGCTGCCGACTACCCCATCAGGTCAGACACACACGCAAGCACGCGCGCACACACACACGCACATGCACACATACACACACCGACTCGCACACATACACACACACAGACACGCACTCACACACACACACATCTACACACACATATTCTTGGGAGGGATGCTAGTGTCGCTTACACGGTGCAATAGTTCACACACACACACCACACGCAGATGTTAGTGCTGCTAACGTGGTACAGTGATTTACTTTCTATAGTATAGAGCAATTCTTTTGAGGTTCACCTACAGTTACATCAGTTTGATTTTGTATTCATCTGCTTGTCTGCTAGAGACATGGTGAGACATGGTGGAATGATGCTGGAACAAATGGTCACTTAATGTAAATAAACATAAATTAATAAAATGTGTTTGTACAGATAGATTGTATTTCTCACGCAGAAAAACTATTTTTAATATGCTGCCGCAGCGCCCAAAATGTCTCTGGCCACGCCGCTCTCATGGAACCGGCAGGAATCAAGCGCGTCTTCCCTGGAGTTGAGCCTGCCACTTTATCAGCCAATCAAAAATAACGAGAGGGGCTACACAATAGCCAATCAGAAAATCGGGTATCCTGGAATTGTTGAACGTGAATTATTGAACGTGAACCTGTTACCTACTTCTTCCAAGTTTCGTTCACCTTGAAGCTTCGAGCATGTTCTGACAACGTGACTGCTGCTAGAGAATGTTTCCCAGATAATTAGCATCAGTTGTTCATGACTGTCTGTAACTTAGCCAACAGTTTCACAGCCTGCATTGACAACACTTGCTCAGAACAAGTAGCCTATGCCTAGTCATAGCCTACTTTCGTTCACACGATGACTGACATATTGTCACATTCTAAACATCTCTCTCTCTCCAAATAG
>NW_027468774.1:39008837-39014534 GCF_046254945.1 Alosa pseudoharengus
TGAACCTTATTTTTTATTTATTTATTTATTTTATTTGTTATCTTTGCTTTGTAGCTTATTCAAATCCGACCCCATCAAATAACGCTCAGTTGACTTATTCTTGTGATATGTGTACACTTAAAATCTATACAGTAGGTTCATAGTATCAGTAAAACAGCCTTCCGTCAAATTTCAGAGGACAGGGACTTTCTCTCTCTCTCTCTCTCTCTCTCTCTCTCTCTCTCTCTCTCTCTCTCTGTGTATGTGTGTGTGTGTGTGTGTGTGTCAGCCCTCCATCATTGAGTGCTGGCTATTGGGAATTGATCAGTGCAGGGCAGCTGGTCTTTTGTAACTGATGTGCCCAGTTAACAGAGTGTGTGTTCTGATAAGGCCTTGCCTGAAAGCCATCTCCATCCATCTCCATTGTATCAGGTGTCATGGGCTCCTGTTTCTCCATCTCCCTCTCCCTCTTCTCCTCTTTCGACAGTTCTCCCCATCACTGTCACACTCTCACCTGCTTTCTCGCTCTCCCTCCCTCTCACTCTCTCTTTCTCTCTCTTTTCACGTCTCCCTCTCGCTGGCTCCATCCATCTCTCTGCGGCCTCATCTTCTCTCTCTTTCTCTTACTCGTGTTTTTTTTCTTTTCTTCGAACGGTATTTCCCTGCTTTTTATTATGTCTCTGTATCAATCACTCATTCACTCTTTCAATATCTCTCTTTTCTTCCCTCTCTCTCTCTCTCTCTCTCTCTCTCTCTGATCTCAGTCGTTCTTCCATACGGTGCTGGAGAACAGCCCCCACTGTGAGAGCATGGTGGACAACAACCTACGCATCACCAACTGGAACCGCAAGCTGGGCTGTAAGTGCCAGTACAAGCACATCGTGGACTGGTGCGGCTGCTCGCCCAACGACTTCAAGCCGTCCGACTTGCCGCGCTTCCAGGTACGTCCGCCAGCACTTAACAAGCATGCACGGAGACATAAACAGTTTACTCCTAGTCTGCCTGCCTGTAAATACACGTACTGTACATCAACCCTTTTCACTCCCAATGCGCTGTGGCCTGGGAAAAGAAACGACGTGTTACTACGTGTCAATTTTGTCAGACGAGATGAAGACAAAACAAAATATTCGTCAGCAAATTTCTTTCCATGACCTAAGATGAAACGAGGGCGACACAAAACACTGTTGCAATATTGTTTGACGATAGTTTAGAAATATGTTTCCAAAAATATAGTTTAGAAATAAAATCTGTATCAAACACCAAAAAAGAGATGACAAATGGTAGGCCTATTGTCCCCTAAATGAAGCTACAGTACAGTCAACCCAAATATTTATTCTGTTAATCGTGTGGCATACACAGCGGCTCCGACCTCACGGTTTGGTTCATTTTTCAGTATGCTAAGCCTGTAGCAGGTACTGCTAGCCTAAAACGCACTGACAATATTGCTGATGCACAACGGGAATAGTATTTTGGAAAGGTGTCAAATGTTTTTTTGACATTAATAGACTAAACTGACATATGGTCCGCCACTTAATGGGAACTCAAATTTGAAACATGGTCTGCACGCAAAAAAGCCTACTGGTGATAACTGTTTAAGACTGCATTTGGTACATTCTGTACATCTGTACTGAACCTAAAGTCCTGTACCTAAACCGTTCAGTATGAATACGTATACCTTTACATCCCTAGTAGGGAGCTAGCTCATGTCATGCTCATGTTTTACAGCATAGTCTGCAAATGAGTGTTTATGCTGTGCAGTGTGGTTGGTGGTGTTTGCCAGGAAAGTTTGCAGGGCTAGATGGCAAGTTTAGGTAAGCTTAAAGCAGTAATAACTGAAAGAAACTAAAAAAGTGTTGAGTGTACAGTACGGCGCTTTATGAATGTCAACACTTCACACAACCTGAACCTGTGTCCTTGATTATAATTCCCAATGAGCTTTTAAGTAGTTTTTAGACAAAACATTTTGACTAATGACTAAAAGTTGACGAAAATGGACTTAACGGAAATGTTGTCCTTGATGATACTAAGCTAAAACTATAAAAGATCAAAACAGCCAAAATGTGACTTAAACTAATAAGTGTTTTCATATGAAGACTTAGACTAGATCAAAGGTGCCTGTCATAATTAACACTATTACAGACAATCATCTACACACTCCCAAACAGACATGCTGTTCCAGATTCCAGTTAACACTCATGTCTGCAGAGATGCTCCCTTGCACACACCCATTAGCAATCAGCCCCCGTGTGCAACCTTTCATTACCTCTGGGTACAGTACATCTGCCATCTGCCTTCCACCACACACACACACATACACACACATATAATATATATATACATATACATGTGTGTGTGTGTGTATATATACACACGCACAAACACAGACACACACACACACACACACACACACACACACAAAAGCACTCACACACACACACAAACACACACACAGGATCCATCCTTCCAAGCTTTTGCCTCGGACAGGAGTGCAGGAGGCCCTGGCCTGAGCAGACCGCGTGGGTGTTGAATCCCCAGCGCTCGATGTAAACACCGCCAGGCCAAACAAGCACTCAATTTGGCCCTCAGAGAGCACACGCTGGCCACAGACAAACTCACCAGTCACAACCCATTTCTGCCTCCATCACAAATCCAGAGAGACTTCACTACAGAGAGGAGGAGACAGAGAGAGGAGAGAAACAGAGAGAGGGAGAGAGAGAGAAAGAGAGAGAGAGAGAGAGATACCCCCCCTACACACACACACCCCCGAGTGTACACCAGTGATCTGTAATTAACTTGACCCACCACAAAAGGAGTGGTGAGGAATCAATGGCGCGGCAGCTCATCCTGGCCTAACGGTTTCCGATAGCGGCTGCCTCGGCTAACTCTGCATCTTGTTTCTGTTCGTTAGCGTGTGCTATGGCCTGCTCAATAGTCCCAGGATGGGAGAGCCACAGCGGTCAGCTCCAGGCCATTTGATGTGTTCAGAATGTAACGTTACTGTAAGTGCTGTTTATGTGGCCAGTTCAGTCCACACCCCGCAGGAAGAAGCACTCAGACTCTTGCTCTCTCTCTCTCTCTCTCTCTCTGTCTCTCTCTCTCGCCACATCTTTAGACGCTGTAATGGCACATAAAAAGCCACTGTTCACAGCATCATACACATGTAATGGACCTGAGTGGAATTAAGGGACGGAGGGGAACGAAAGTGCCAGAGGCTTTTTTTATTACTGGAACCATCAGCTGAGCTCCTCTGGAGAGATGGAGAGAGAGAAAGAGAGAGGGAGATGGAGAGACAGAAGGAGAGAGGGAGAGAGGGACGGAGAGACGTAGTTGGCTCTGTCATCGCCATGCGTCGGTCGGGATTCCATGGCTTGGCTCACGTGTGGCCTTTCTTTTTTTTTGCGCTGGCCGCTTTGCGGTCTGCCCCTGGTGACTCACACACGTTTAAAATCAGCACTGCCGCTCCGCAAGCGGAGGATGCTGACCAAAAAAAAGGAAAAGAAAGGAAAGAGAGAAATGAGAGAAATGAGAGGAAAGAGAGAAATGAGAGGGAGGACAAGCATCTCATCCCAGCGGCTGTGGGAGTTATCGCCGCCTTCTGCCACAGTTTCCAGCCCACTGCTGCCGCTGCGAATAGAGGCACTTGGCTTTCACTCTCCATCTCTCTCTCTTTCATTTCTCTCTATCTCTCACTCATTCCCACTATTTTCCTTTCTCTCTTACTCATTGGTTTTTCATTCATTCTTTTTCCTCCTCTAATTTACTTACTCTTCCTTTCTATCAGCCCCCCCCCTCTCTCTCTTTCTCTTTCTCTCCCTCCCCCCCTCTCTCTCTCTCTCTCCCTCTCCCTCCCCCTCTCTCTCCCTCTGTATTTTTAGTGCTTGATATGTTCTCGGTGTGGTGCTGTGGTCTGGTCACAGCCCTCCTGTGTCATTATTGCAGTTGGGCTCCAAAAGGACCCGATCTGCTCCCACTAGGCTGATGACATCATTATTCAGCGCCACACTCTCCTTCTCTCCCTCCCTCCTTCTCCCTCTCCCTCTCTCTCTATCTATCTCTTTCTCTCCGGTGACTCACGTTGTCAAACCCATGCTGACTCTCGAGCATGCGCGCGTGTGTGTGTGTGTGTGTGTGTGTGTGTGTGTGTGTGTGTGTGTGTGTGTGTGTGCGTGCCACACCTAGCCGTGGCAGCGTAGGCAGTCGGGTGGCATAATGTGGGGACTGACAAATCCTAAATGAATGTGCTTGCGCAGCTCAGGGCTCCGGGGCTGATTACTGTGAGAAATCACATCAGGGGTGTCGGGGAAGCGCCGCGGGCTCTTCAGCGGGCAGGCCACAGTGGCCCACGCTGGGGCACAATTAGCATTTCCTGTAGCTCAGAGGAGGCAGTGTGGCAGAGGAAGAGTGTGTGTGTGTATGTGTGTGTGTGTGTGTGTGTGTGTGTGAGAGAGAGAGAGAGAGAGTGTGTGTGTTTGTGTGTGAGAGAGTGTATGCGTACCAGCATGTGTGTGTGTGCATACTTGCATGTGTGTGTGCGTGTGTATGTATGTACAGACTTGCATGTGCTTGGGTGTGCGTGTGTTTGTGTGCGTGTGTGTGTGTGTGTGTGTGTGTGTGTGTGTGTGTGAGAGAGAGAGAGAGAGAGAGTGTGTGTGTGTGTGTGTGTGTGTTTGTGTGTGAGAGAGTGTATGCGTACCAGCATGTGTGTGTGTGTGCATACTTGCATGTGTGTGTGCGTGTGTATGTATGTACAGACTTGCATGTGCTTGGGTGTGCGTGTGTTTGTGTGCGTGTGTGTGTGTGTGTGTGCCAACTTTGCCAGAGCCTCCCGGCTGGCTAGCACAAGTGCAACTCTTGGGCCTGAAAACATCCACCTTTTAAACCCCTCACCACCCCCCCCCCCACCACACACACACACACACACACACTCACCCACACACACACACATTTGGGAACAATCAGAGTGTGTGGAACCCACAAAGCAGGCTGCAGAATCGTTTCTTTCCCCTGGAGCTTCGTGAACCGTGGTTAACCATTTCGGCTTTAGGTCCTGGGAAAGTACACACATACACACATACAGAGAAAGAGAGAGAGAAAGACAGAGAGAGAGAGAGAGAGAGAGAAAGAGAGAGAGAGATAGACGTACACACAAGGGTGAAAAGAGAGAAAATGACAGAGACAATTTATCAGGCCTTTAAGAGCGCATCAGGCCGCTATAGACATGGTTAAGCGGTAATTACCCTGTGACAATGCCGGCCTTTCTGCCACGCTAGCTTTCGGGGGGCAACACAAAGCAAGCTGGGGGTGGTTTGTGTGTTGGGGGCAGGGAGGTGGAGGGAGGCTTGAAATGCAATGTGGCAGCTCAGTTTTTGTTTCTCTCTCTCTCTCTCTCTCACACACACACACACACACACACACACACACTCATACACAGGGTCCACCCCGAAAGGCCTGTCAGGAGAGAAAGAGTTTTTTTGGACATGGGTCCTCATTATTTGTTTTCCCTCTCTTTCTCTTCCTCAGTCTCTCTATCCCCCCCTCTACTCCTCCTTTTGGTCTCTTTTTGTCTGTCTGTCTGTACTTTATTTGGTTTGTTTCTGTTCTCCATTCGTGCTGTGCGTATATCGTGGAGAAACACTAATTATTACTTTCTTTCCTGTTTTTTTTTTTTGGACGTCTTCGCTTCGCCCAGTGATACAGAGCTATTTTGAGTGCACAGAG
>NW_027468774.1:39019734-39037234 GCF_046254945.1 Alosa pseudoharengus
TGCATTCTGCTTTAGGCAGGCTGAAAGAATGCTGTCGTCAGTTTTTTTAGTCCCTTTTTAATTCCTTTTCTTTTTAATTTATTGTAGTTTGATTACTAAAGAAACTGTGATTTGCTGAGCGGGTCTGGGGTTGACTGATGCCAGGTTTGGTGTGTAATAGATAAAAAGAGAGCTCTTACGTAATAATAAGCACAGGAAGGAGCGTTTCCACACTGGCCAATGTGACCAAAATCAAGAGCCCCCTGCACCAGAAAGCCTCTTATCTATCTAGATATGTTCAAGAGCAGCACACTGCGACCAGACAACCTCTATCTAGATATGTTCAAGAGCAGCACACTGCGACCAGAAAGCCTCTTATCTATCTAGATATGTTCAAGAGCAGCACACTGAGGCTGGAAAGCCTCTTATCTATCTAGATATGTTCAAGAGCAGCACACTGAGGCTGGAAAGCCTCTATCTAGATGTGTTCAAGAGCAGCACACTGAGGCTGGAAAGCCTCAATCTAGATGTGTTCAAGAGCAGAACACTGCGGCCAGTCGTAGGCTACAATCCAGAGAAAGAGTTGAGCGGACGGAAGAGGCATTGGTGCTGCGCTGCTGTAGTTCAGCGCTGGTTTGCTGCAGTAGTGGCGGCAGCAGCAGCGCTCCCTGTTCGCTTCCTGTTCGCCCTCAGGCTCCTCTCTCTTTCACGCTCCAAATCGACGTGAGATGAGCAGGGCGAGTGAAAGAGAGAAGAGGGGAAAGATGTGGCGAAAGAGAGCTTCCGTTTGCTTGTTTTTAGCGACGCGGCGGGTGGCGCACAGAAGCGAAGCAGGAGATCCTGCGGAGTAGGTGGCGTCCAGACGCAAGCGCCGTGGTGGTGTGCGATGTGCTGCCGGCGACGTCACAGGCACCAAGCACAGAAGCGGCCTCCCCTTTCCTCTCCTCCCCTCTCTCCTCTCCTCTCCCATCTCTCCTCACCTCTCCTCTCCCCGCTCTCCTCTCCTCTCCTCTCCCATCTCTCCTCACCTCTCCTCTCCCCTCTCTCCTCTCCTCTCTCCTCTCCTCTCCTCTCCCATCTCTCCTCACCTCTCCTCTCCCCGCTCTCCTCTCCTCTCCTCTCCCATCTCTCCTCACCTCTCCTCTCCCCTCTCTCCTCTCCTCTCTCCTCTCCTCTCCTCTCCCATCTCTCCTCACCTCTCTCCTCTCCTCTCCTCTCCCATCTCCCCTCTCTCCTCTCCTCTCTCCTCTCCTCTCCTCTCCTCTCCCATCTCTCCTCATCTCCTCTCTTCTCCGCTGTCTGCCGCTGGTCTGCGTTGGCCGCCTGGAACTTGAAATGCTGCTTGTCAGCTGTGCTGGCACTCCTGAAGGGAAGACATTTCAAGTTTTGTTCTTTGACAACTAGTATTCTATTCTATTTTATTTTATTTTATTTCTTGCCTTTTTGGTTATCCCTTAAGCAGAAGTATGAGTGTGTAGGAGTGAGAATAGTGTGTTGGCTATTTATTCATGTGTTTATATAAATGAAATAGCTACTTTTTTAGTCAATGACTAATGTCTATATGCTGTTTTTGCAGCTCGTTCAATACCTTTTGTAACCAATCTGCCTTTATTTAAAAAGGCCCTCACCCCCCCAACCTTGTAACTACGATAACACACCTTGATCTCGTGGCGCACCGTAACTCCTTCACTAGTGTTGTGTTTTTGTACACTGGTTGGCATTCTTCTCAAGCACATTTCATTACCCTGTTTGAAGAGCCAGTGGGGGGGCCAACTGTTTGATCTTTTTAAGACCAGCCGCTTAACGTGTCTGGTTGCGTTGCCTGTCATTGCCGACTGTGAGTCTGTGTGTGTGTGAGAGCACCTATAATTCCCCTGGCCTGGTGGCTACCGTAGTCTCTATTCTCTGCTACAAAATTGGTACGGAAAATCAGCTGGGCTAGTCGTTTTTGCACGTATGCAGTTTGTTCTTTTCCGTGTCGGTGAGTTGAGCTGGAACAGAACGGTGCAGAACGGGCCTATACTCGCTATTTCACTCCCTCCTCTCGGAGAGTTGCACAGCATCGTAGGCTAGCCCTTGACAAGAGAAACGTAGAAGGACAGCCCGAAATACCCAGGATTACTAACGCCCTAGAATAATGACAGGCCCTTCTGTAAGTTTCCGTCTATTCAGCTTTTATTTTTAGCAGGGGAGATTTCAAGCTTGCTTGGACTCTTTTAAAATTCTATTTGGCAAGGCTACCGTTACCCCAATTCCTAAAAGTGGAGGCAGGCGTGGGGGAGGGGTGGGATGTACAAAAGCGATACGTTTGCACATTTAGCTTTTCGGCTCAGTCTGTTCATTAGGGTGTGGTCTGTAGGCCGGTTCATCTGACCTCTGTGGCCCCTGAGGTCCTTTCTTCGTGGCACAGACCTCATTCTCTTTTTCATCTCAGATTGGTAATTCCTCTGCCTCTCCACCACCCCCAGTCGTTTTTTTTGTTTGTTTTTTCGATGCCACATTTTGATTAAGGTGTCGGCGTTGACATGTGATCCAATGGAGGGCGACCACCTCCAGTGAAAAAACAAGAAAACACTCGTCGTGTCGGATGTGTGAGCTACTCTCCGTGGGGTGCCTGGCAGTGAAGACTTGAGATATGACTCTTTTTACAGATTGAAAAAAAAAACATACACAGGAACTTTGGATCCCTTCTATGCTTGTCTGAGTAGTGTTCATCGGTACTGTATTATTGTGTGGAAAAAAAAGGTGAAAAATATTTGATGGAAAAACAACAAACAAGACATTGAAGAAAAAAAATAAGATAAAACAGTGACTATTCATCTCATCTGCTTTGGGTTTAAGGCCTCTACCGTACGCCAGGCTCCTGGAGGTCGTTGGTTTAATGATCTCTGTCATTGAGGTTCGGCTCTACAGCAGACAATGTCAGTCCAGCACACACACCCATATACACAACTAACTGACCAGCTGTGCATATGTACACACACACACAGCCAACTCTGGACCAGATAAAGCCAACCTCAGTCGCACCACAACTTACCTCTTTGAAAGAAAACACACGTATACACACCAACACACACAAACACACAAGTAGACCGTTTTTTGCGTGCGTGCTCACGGTTTCAATGAGTGAACAAATGCTCAAACATCTTATGTACTATAGCTATTTTGTTAGGAATGATAAATGTAAGACATATTTTGTAATGGACAGATGTTTTTTAAAAAAAGAAAGAAAAAAGTATTGTAAATAACCTTAAGTTAAAATGTCAAAAGTGTCCAAATATGAATCTAGAGTCAGTCTTAGTATTTGGCACTGAAGATTGTAGATATCTTAACTGGAATACTTGGAGGGGCAGTGAGAAAGCATTGTCAGAATTGGATGTGATATTTTATTATTTTATTATTATTTTTTTTTCCTTTTTAAAGAGCTCTTAATGATCATTGGCCTTTCGGAGAATTTCATGCCAGGTTGTTGTTCTCTGTGCTGGAATGTTTTGTTGAGCAACTGTTGCACAATATTCTCTGAATCCCCTCCTTCTCATACACACACACACACACACACACACACACACATATATGGACGGACACACACAAATGCACACACACATATACACACATACAAGCACACACACACACACACACACACACACACACAGTCTCTCCCCCAGCCCAGAGTGGGGTATTTCTGTGCCTTAGCTGTCGTCCTGTCTAAGGAACTCCAGATTCTCCTTCTGTGAACGTCGAACAAGCATGTTTTATTTGTTTATTTGTTTTATTTGTTTATTTTATTGATATATTTTGTTTTATTTTATTGATTTTGTTTTGTTCTGAGAACTTTTTTTTTTTTCTCTCCTTCCCCATTTCTTTACCTTCTCTCCTGTTCTTTCTTTCTTTCCACAAACCAAAAATGAAACAAGAACAATCTCTGCTGTTGTAAATGCCTTCTGTATCACTGCTTCGTTGGGTTTATCTCATGTTTCTTTTTCAAACTGAATTTTCAAATAAAAGAAAAAAACTTGAAGGAATAAAACAAATTGTCTCTATCTCTATCTATCTAGACCAGTGAAACAACAAAGAACAAGCTATCGCGCCAGGCACATGCCACACACCTCTCTCTTTCACTCACACACACACACACACACCTCTCTCTTTCACACACACACACACTCACACACACTCACAAACACATACCTCTCTTACACACACAAACACACACACCTTTCTTTTTCACACACACACACTCACAGACACAGTCGCATACAAAAGCACACCTCTGTGATATGGGAGACTAATGAGCTCCTGGCTGATTCAGCCGACACACAGATCCATTAGATGCAGATAAGATGGCTGACATGTGATACTTCCACAAACTGTGTCTGTGATCGTGAATTTGTGCAGAATAAAAAGAGTATTTGAAATCATAGCAAACACCCAATCTTGAGTCTCCAGTGTACCTACCCAGCTTTCAGTTGCTTTTGCCTATAAGCACATGTGTACATTATGTGTGTGTATTTGTGTGTGTGTGATCCCCAGAGACACCCTCCTACCGAGGCCCCCCAAACATGCCTCTATCCGTGATCAAAGCGCCAGCCGAGCCTGTCGATTCTGCTCTCTCGGCACCAACCAGGGAGCAGCCGTCTAATTAGCACCACCATAGCCCACACCTGTCTCACCTGCAGCTATCCAACACAGCTGCTCTCTCGCTCTCCCTATCCATCTCTCTCTCTCCCTACCTCTCTATCCATCTATCAATCCGCCTCCCTCTCCCTATCCATCTCTCCCTCTCCTTCTCTCTTTCCCTCTCTCTCCCTATCCCTCCCTCTCTCCATATACATCCATTTCTCCCTCTCTCTATTCAGTCAGTGCTAAAAACCACCATCATTCCACAGGCCAAACATCGGAGCGATCGGGGGCCCTAACTGAGCGCGCTCGCTCCGCTCCGCTCCGAGTCAGCGGCGGTAAACTCGTTCAGCTAATGATGTGTCAAGGAACCCTGCTGGCAAACCGTCGCATCCAGAGCAGGAACACAGCGCTCATTCATTGGCTTTTAATATGCTTCTTTTGTAAATAAATTCTCCAGCAGGCGTTACCAGACTGGGGAAATGCGTAAAAATCTCAGCCGCTGCTTCAAGAGTGAGTCATCAAGTTGCGTTTTTATTAGGAAGCTTGGAGAGAAAAGTCCATTTATGGGCAGAAGGAGGCTCGTAGTGAGCACGGCCAGTAAATGGAGGAGCAACAGCACCAGATGAAATGACTGGAAAGGGCTGTTATTTCCACCAGGGTAAACAAATATACACACACACACACACACACACACACACACCACCCATTCACCTGCTCTGTACACACATGTCAACACATTGGCTAGATACAACACGACACACACATAAACACACAAGACAACACACACACACGTACTATACATAACACATACTATACACAAACACTCCTCCATCACAAGATACAGACACAAACACACACACACGCCTTGAGGCAGTCTTGCTGAGGAGAGGTCCTCAGTGCCTTAGCCAACATTTCTCTTTTAGAGGTACACATGAGTAAATTTCACTCATACACACACACACCTCCTCATCACACCTCTCTTCTCAGTTCATCTCTCCTTGTCGCTCCTCTCTCTCAATGGACTGGTGACACTAATGCTAGCTGGTCCTTGGCTGTGAGGTGAGTGCTTTCTTCAGATACTGTGTCCCTGTGAAAGAAAGGAGACAGGAGAGAGAGAATGAGAGAGAGAGAGAGAGAGAGAGAGAAAGGCCTCATGTCCCTGTGATCCATGGCTGGCTGGGAAATTATGTTGCTGCTGCTGCTGCTGCTCTCTCTCCTCCATCTCTCTCTCCTCTCTTTCAGTTCTACTCTGTCCATCAGACCTCTACCTTTTTTCTCTCTCATTGTCCATCACTCTTTTACGACTCTCTCTTTCTTTCCTTTCTCTGACCATTACACTTTCTTTGTCTTTATTTCTTTGTCATTTCTAATCTTATGTATTATATGTTCTTTCTGTCCATCTCTCACTCTGCCCATCAGCCACTCTCTCCACCTTTCCTCTATCTCCCACTCTCTCCTTCTCTCTCCACCTTCCTCTATCTCCCACTCTCTCCTTCTCTCTCCACCTTCCTCTATCTTCCACTCTCTCCTTCCCTCTCCACCTTTCCTCTATCTCCCACTCTCTCCTTCTCTCTCCATCTTCCTCTATCTCACTATATGACATCATCCCTATCTTTCTCTCTCTCTCTGTCTCCCTCTCTCTCTCTCTCTCTCTCTGTCTCTCTAATGGATCTCTCCTTCTCTCCAGGGTCTGTCCAAAGGAATGCTACACTTTCAGCAGGGCTTGTTACCATCCCGGGAACACGCGAAGCAGCCACCACTTAACCACTCCACGCCCTTGCCTCCTTCACGGTGCATTTGGCCTGGCCTAGTTTTACCAGGGGCTCGGGAGTGCCGGCGTTGTCCAGCAACGGCCGTCTCAGAGCGCTGTCGCGGAGTCACATCCCCGCCCAGACACGCCGGGGTACAAGACAAGATGGCCTGCGCAGAGGAATCCACCGAGGGAGGGGTCGTAAGGGGGAGAGAGAGAGAGGGAAGGAGAGAGAGAGGGAGGGAGGCTATGGTTCAAGTGAAATGATAAATACACCCCATGAATAAGAGACCCTTAGCCTTTCTTTCAGAGGCACGGTGGAAAGCCTGTCCCGCTTTATGGCAGCCCAATGCTGACAGGCCTTGTCACAAGCCAGTGGCCTTTCACTTTGAAGTCTGCTTTGTGTTTCAAGCATAAAACATCCGGCAAGATCAGAGCCAGTGTGGGGGCTCGAGGTGTATTCCTGTGTGTATGCAAGCGTGTGTGTGTGTGTGTGTGTGTGTGTGTGTGTGTGTGTGTGTGTGTGTGTGTGTGTGTGTGTGTGTGTGTGTGTGTGTGTGTGTGTGTGTATGTGGATGCAAGTGTGTGTACAGTATGTGTGGGTGTGGATGTGTGTTTAATAGAGTCACTGAGCACAGCTACAGCTTCATCTCTGCAGCAGCACTACACTCAGCCCAGCACTCCTCCTCTCCTCTCCCCCTCTCCTCTCCTCTCCCTCCTCTCCTCTCACCTCCTCTTTTCTCCTCTCCACTTCCTCTCCTCTCACCTCCCCTCCCCTCCTCTCCTCAGCAGACAGGCAGAGTAAAGGAGACACAGCTAGAAAAGAGTCCATGAGTCGCTACTGTCTTAGTAGCTCAGGTAGCCTGACCTAAAGATCCCAGAATTCCCTGGTAAGTGTGTGTCTGCTGGACAACACTACAAATGCAAACCCTTCTCCAGGCCTTGTCTTGGTCGCTCGCTTCAGGACTGTTTACGGTGTCAGCCTGACAGTTCTGTTCTGCACTCAAGCCGAGACTCTCCCTCAGTCAACATGTACTGTTCCCTCGTCATTCTTAACTCCTTTGTATATTAATAGGCTAAAGGACTTTTGAAGGTTTTTCTTTGTCCTGTGCCATTCGCGTTTATTTGCCCATGCGACTAGGCCTAATGATGACCGGGGTGCGACATGTTGCTGATCGTAAGACACTCATAGCAGCAGACATCCACACACACAGCATCCACACACACAGCATGCACAAATGGTAGGCAACCAGTGAATTCAGTAGGCTAACTCAAGACTTCAAGGCCATAATACAACGTTGTGTGTGTCTATTGCATTTACGGAAGGAGCTTGGAACAAAGTTGGGTTTTCGTTCAGATATACGGCCCCACTGTTTAACATCGGCAGAACCTCCGGTCTTACACGTATGTCTTAAGCGCTTATACACACACAGCCTCTAAAAGCTGGCAAGCCTCAGTCTCAACAGTCTCTCCATCCTGCTGGCCCCCTGCCTGGCACCAATTAGCACCACCTCAGACACGGCCCTGAGCAGGATGGAGGAGACTTTAGCACAGCCCTGCTCCTCTCCCCCTACTCCTGCTGCCAGCCTGTCTATTTCTGGTGGTGAGCATGGCATACCTTCAGGTCCCCATCATGGCAGCCCATCAATTCAAGCTGGAGCCTGCTAGAAATCTGGAGCAAAACCGATGAGCTGATGGAAGCCGGGGTATTTGCCAGAGAGGTTCACAGCCAGTGAGAGGGTATTTGAACCCACCCACCCATCTCCTCTCATGGTTGACTGAGTATGGTCCATGTTATTGATGTGTGTTGCCTGCACCTTGGGAAAGCCTGAGATAGCAACCCTTTTGACAGTCTTCTCCAAGAGATAATTGGTCCACTGGCCTCCTATCTCAGGTGGGCTGAGGCCCAGACACAACACCTCTGAGCCTGGCCCCCCATTAGACAAAACAAGAGAGAGAGGAGAGAGGGGGGCTGAGAAGCCCATGAAAGGGTGAACACAGAGGGACACACTTGAAGGGAGAGAGAGAGAGAGGCAGCAGAGAGAAACAGAAAAATAGAAATTCATAGAGACAGAGTGAGGGAGGGGAATTTCAGAGGAAAAAAGGATGCCATAGCCTCTCTGTCTCTGTCTTGGCGTTGCGATGATGAAAACACACATTAAGAAAGAGAGAAGGTAGAGAGACAAAGATAGAAGCTCAAAGAGTAACAAAAGGAGAAGGAAATGGGGGGGGGGGGGATTTCTCTCTCTGTTGATGTAGTGATGAATGATGAAAACAGAAAGACAAATGCAGAGAGACAGAAAAATGGAGAGAAATGTTGGGAGAGGATAAGGAAGACAAAGGAAGAAAGATCAACCCAGCCTCTCTCTCTCCTCTCTCTCTTTCCATCCACAGGCTTGTAGAAAGACGGGGCTTTGGCTAATCCTCCAGCCCAGAGGTGAGGTGGCCCATCGGGGGCAGGGGGGGGGGGGGGAGGGGGGGCGCTTGGTGGTTAGCGGAGCAAGGCGGCTCAGCCACCCAACCTCTCCTCTCGGCGGGCCTGTGCTCCCCGCTGCCGTCTGACCACCTCCACCCCCCACAGACAAAGCCGGCAGATTTTAACAGCCCGCCAAAAACAAAACACTTCCTCTGCACAGTTTTGGAAAATGCCACTAAAAGTCCTCTGATTGTGACAGAGACATGAGAGAAAAAGGGGTGGGGTGGCGGTGGGGGGTTGATTTTGGTGCTCAGACAGCCCAGAGCCACGGGGGATTACAGATGGCCATGCGTGTCTGCATACACTTAGATAGAGAGATAAGGCCAAGCGAGCAGGGGAGCGCAAGAGAGAGAGACAGAGGGAGAGAGACAGAGAGAGAGAGAGAGACAGAGAGAAAGAGAGTGACAAAGAGAGAGGCAGAGAGAGATGACAGAGACAGAGATGAGAGAGACAGAGAGAGAAAAAGAGAGGCAGAGAGAGAGATGACAGAGAAAGAGATGAGAGAGACAGAGAGAGAAAAAGAGAGGCAGAGAGAGAGATGACAGAGAAAGAGCTCTTTGTCTCTTTCTCTGTCATCTCTCTCTCTGCCTCTCTTAAGAGACAGGGCCTAGCCTGAAACTCCCAGCAGAGCCCTAGAACAACAGTGTCTTCGTGACGAATAATACAAATAAGGTTGACCAGCCATGCGCAAACTCAAATCCCCCCATGGAAGGACTGTCAGTGTGAGGCGTCTGCTTGGCACACAAACAAAGACGAGAGAGAGAGAGAGAGAAGGAGAGGGAAAGGAGGGTGAGAGAGAGAGAGAAGGAAACAGAGAAGGAGGAGGAGGAGGAGGGCTTGGGGGATCTTATTCAACAATTTATCAACAGAGTAAATGTGGCGTCTCGCAACAGCCTCAATTAGTGTAATATTGGAGGCCATCTTGACGCCTGGGCGCATTAAGCAGGGTTGGCTGGCCACCAAACTTTGCTTGGTGAACCCTGAGCAGGATAATAGAGGGCGCACCACCCTCCGGGTCACAGGGCCTTCAAAGGGCAGCCAGCACGCTAATGCAATGAGTGCCCAGGCAAGTCCAGTGGTGAGGGAAGAGGTGGACTGATGAAAATGTAAGGGATGATGTATTGTTCATCGGTCAATATCGGAAAATGAGTCACGACAGGTTTTTGTCCTGAAGAGACTTTTCCGACAATCACCAGCAGACAATACATCATCATACTTATTATAAGGCTATTTGCCGAAATGAGAAAAGAGACTTCATACTTTTCTTTTAAAATAATTGTGTTACTGTTTCGCGGCTTCCGCTGGGGAAAAAATAGTTCACCACACAAATAGAACTTGAAAGTTTCAGATGTTGCATAGCAACATATTATTTTCTGACTTTCACTTTCAATGAAGTTCCATTTAGATAAGTGAACGGACTACTCACGGAATGATATGAAAGACGTGAATCGGAACCACAGAAACCATTGCCATTGACAACGGACATTTATGTTTTGCAGTGGTCATTATATGTTATTATCGGACCTCAAAACCTTGGGAAGGTTCATTCATGTTATTGGCCCATTCAGCAGCAATCTTAAGAGCCGTATAATAATGTGGGTGAGTGCATATGTGTGTTTGGAGGATTGTGAGGGTCCTAGTTGTAGTTTGTCTGACCAGGGAGTTATTCCCAGAATGTGGTTTAGTGACAAACCTTGCTAAATTAACTCAGAGTAAGTGGTGCACCTCCTAATAAAGGAGCCTGTGCGTCCATTCTCCTTCCAAAACATAGTCATAGGGCTCTGCTATTAGGTGATTTACCACACTTTGTGGTAACCACACTTACCACACTAATTTACATCGTTGGAATTTGAGTGGTGAGGAAAGAGGCGTAGCGGATAAAAAGCATGAGTGCCTGTTGTGCCCTGGTGTATCTGTGTGTTTTGATGAATGTGGGTGTCCTGGTTTGTCTGTGTGAAGAGGAACAAGTAATGGACCAAGAGTGTATAAGTAAGTATAAGTATATATAATCTTTCGATCCTGTGAGGGAAATTTGGTCTCTGCATTTATCCCAATCCATGAATTAGTGAAACACACTCAGCACACAGTGAACACACAGTGAGGTGAAGCACACACTAATCCCGGCGCAGTGAGCTGCCTGCAACAACAGCGGCGCTCGGGTAGCAGTGAGGGGTTAGGTGTCTTGCTCAAGGGCTTTACACGACAACGCTCCCGGGTGAAACCGACAAAATATTTTATCAGATGTGCCTTTCGTTTAGACGGCGACAGCGTTTTTGGGGCTTAAAAACGGCAAACAAATGAACCCACCCTCCAGAGTGGAAATCTTAAAGACGCTCCACCGTCGCGTTCCCGTCTAAAGGGTTGAAAACGCAAAAGTGTGCTCTGAGCTGCTCGGACATTCAAGTTGCCTTAGCTGCTTTGATAGCTATTCTTCGCCATGTTTTGGTTTTCGACTGTGGGCTATTTCGCGCTACTACGGAGAGAAGTAGAAGGAAGTTTCAACGCATGCGCGCGCTCTTGGTGTTGTTGTATGGCAGTGCTTCAAAGTATCACCTAGCCACCTGGCATACTACATCAAATTTCACACACTTTTGCGTCACCGTGTGCATGCAGATTTCCACCCAAAGACGCTAGTCTAAACGCGAAATAAAAAGTGGGAATGCAACGCCACTTTAGCGGCTTGTGTTCAGATCATTGTCGTGTAAAGCTAGCCTTAAGCTCGAGCCAGTCTGCCTGAGGGTTGTCCTGTTGAGCTTTAAAAAGGCAGCTAATTGCCTGATTAACCCTCTGCACCTGGCCAGAGGCAGGCACAGACACCTGGGGGGCGGAGCTTCCTAACGCACTGCTCTTAGGTAGTACCGCCCATCCAATACTATGCCTTTCATCTGCTTTTGCTGGCCTGTCTGTAGCCATGTGGGGCACTGAGTCCCGACAGAGCCCTCACAGTTTGTGTGTGTGTGTATAATGTAAATTCTCCCAGCGGTAGTCGACGTCTATTTCTAAAAGCCCACTCTCTCAGCTAAAACAGCATTTGATACTTGGAGTGCAACTGAACTGAGACATCGCAACACCCCCGTCCCCCCACCCCCCCATTACAGCATCTCCCGGCGGAGTCACAAAGCCACTGCCAAAACGACTCTGAGTGGTGTAAAATGCATTTTCCATGTATGGGACTGTCTCGCTAAACCCTTGTTAAAACTGAGTGCCTTACTTTACGAGTTGTGAAATGTAAACCTTTTGGTAGAAGGGGAAAATGTGAGGCGATGGCAGACTAAGACATGATCACAGCTTGAGAGGCTTGGCAGGATGTGTGTGTGTGTGTGTGTGTGTGTGTGTGTGTGAGCTTGTGACAGAAATTGCACCTTCAGTTCTGCGCACCATTGCCATCCATCTCTCCTGTTTGGTGCAAGACCTTCTGTCAAAGTCAGCTCCTCGACTTGCCTGCAGCGGAGTTCATAAATCAATCAAACAGCCACATATGTCTTTGGTCAAACCATCACACGCTTGCTGAGGCTAGGGGTGGCTAACCCTCATATCTAAATTGTAAATGGGAGGGATCCTCTGATCTACTTCATAGGTTTTTTTTTCTCTTCTGTGATCCCCCCCCCCCCCCCCACACACACACACACACACACACACAGACACACAAACCAAAGGTTCAGTTTCACATACGGACCAAGATAAGGCCTGTGTTCCTGCCCTCGCCTAGCCCAGGGCTAAGCTCTGGCACATGAATACATCAAAGTATCAGCTGATGATCCCATGTGTGGGAATCCGTACCAAATCAATACCAAAAGAAAAAAACCTTCAACTGGATGCTGTGCATATGTGATACTGTATAGACGTGGATATATCACTTGTGTAACACCCTTGAAATGACTGCATAGACAAGGTAAATCTGCTGAAAGCACACATAGACCTCACCTACTGATGAAGAGGTGGAGGCCGAGGTAGATAGGCGGGCATTCCAAAGAGAGATTAATATGAACAGAATGAAATCAGAACGAGCGGGCTTCACTGGCCTATACTGAGGCTACATTTTCAGACGGTCATTTGTTTCGTTATTGCTTTCTTCCAGGCCAGCCCCACCACTGGCTGTCCCACTGCCAGCGCACCCAGCCAAAGACAGCCGGGGAGGCAGCGTTTGGGAGGGGGGTGGGGGGTACAGGGCCCTCCCTTCCTTTCTACCTAGCCAGAATGAACCTGGTTGTGCTGCACTGCCCAGCCCAGCGTTTTAAACACAGTGAGATGGATGTGGGGAGGGGAGTCGGCGGCTGCTCCCGCCATTACGCCCGTCAGATTTATTAGGCTTTATCAGTGCAATAGTAATTAACCCTCGGCGCGGCAGCGGTCGGCTGCGATACGAGCGGCTGGCCAGTCCGGTGTAAACGCTCCCATTCCTCTCCGTCAACCCCGTGCGCTCCGGCTCATTATTCAGGCTGGGCTCGCCGAATTAGCACGGCGCCCCTGGGGCGGGAGTCACGCAGCCGAGCCACTCCATCAGGCCGACAAGAGGCGACAACAGGAGTCACACACACACACCTAACAGAGAGAGAGAGGTGTGTCTGTGTGTGTGTGGGGTGTAAAAACGACATTTTAAGGCAGCAAAGCACATTTAGGCCTACTAATCACCCGTCCTACCATTAGCGTACAAGCCCACCTCACCTCAGCCAAGATGTGTGAGTGTGTGTGTGTGTGTGTCTGAATAAGAAAGCGAGAGAGCTGTATGTGACTGTAATTGAGATGAGCTGTGGAACAGGTAACTGGGTTATGCTGCGTTTAAGTTGGGGTTAGCGACTGCCTTGAAATCAATCATGCCTCTCGGCCCTCGGCAGCCGTACACACAATTGCGGGGGCCAGCTCCCGGGCCAATGCATTTTAAATCAAAGCCTTCATATAGCTCTCCTCTCTGAGGGAAGCGTGCATACCAAACAGGCCTCTTCTCGCCTGGCAATCTCCAAACGTCCATCAGGAAATTAAATTGGCTCTTGACAGGGACGACAGTCACCTTGATGCTTGCCATTATTCAAATGTTAACAAGCCTGGAACGGGCTTAGGGGCCTTTATTTTCCCTACCTTTTTAACAACTCTCGCTCGCTTCTCTTTTCATTCTCTCACTCCACATTCTGTCGTTCTCCTCGTCCTCCTCCTCAGCCGCTCCTTGACGGTTAATAATGTGTCCATTGAGTGGCAGGTTGAGTGAGTGAGGGAGGGAGTGAGTGAGTGAGAGAGGGAGGGAGTGAGTGAGTGAGAGGTAGGTGCTGGTTAAATGGCAGCTGTAATGATGGTTGTGAAACAGACTTCCACAGAATGGCTAAAGGCCCCAGGCAGAGCTGTCCCTCCTTTCCAAGCCCTCTCCTCTCCTCTCCTCTCCTCTCCTCTCCTCTCTGCCTGCCCGCCAAACAAGTGGCTCGGTGGGCAAGCACACCAACACAATTCCCTACTTAAGGACAATTGATGGAGCCAGACTCATAGTCTTCCAATGGCCCTCCACTCTCTTTTCTTCTCCTCAACACTTCTTGCATGCAAAGCAATCCCTCATGAACATGCCCCTAGAATATAGCACTGTGGCTGCCTGGCAGCTCTAGCTGTTGGCTGCAGCAACAGATTGTTTAGAGGGGGGGGGGTGTTCTCGGTGACCTTGAGAAACAGAGATCTGTGTGAAAAATCGCTGGAACTCTCCTCTAAGAGGCAGGGGTGCAGTCAGACATATTGGGCCTATGAACATATACACATATATGAACACATATAATACCCTCCTCAAATTGATAATAATGTTGTGCATAATGTTCTGTGAGGGCCCCCTGTCAGTTCAGGGCCCTTGGAATCGTCTTAAAGGACAACTCTGGTCTGGTGGCCTACTTGGTACACCTCAATCTCATGGGTCTGTCAGCTCATGGTGCATGCCTCTGTGTGTGGTTCTTCTTAGTCGTTGTGAAAGTCTTGTGTGTATATGCCAGGCATCAATGGGGCCAAAGATGAATTTCCATGTGAATGGACAATAAAGATTCTATTCTAAGAACAACCTTTAACTTCCCCCCACCGTCCCCCTGCTTAGCAGCCAGGTAAGTCCACTCCTTGGCCGATCTGTGTTATATAGTGGGAGAGAACAATGGGGGTTGGGGCAGTGAGGTGGAAGCTGAGGCTGCCTGTGACAGGGGCCTGAGATGAGGGGGTTTGGGGAGCAGGATGGACAGTGGCTAGTCGTCCTTCTCAGCTCAGCAGAACCCGGTGCCAAGCGCAGGCCCGGGGGCAGCAGATTGAAACTGGCACGGGATGCCCAGACCTGTCACTGCTGCTACCGGCAGATGGACGACTGATTACAAAGCTGATCAATACCGCAGGGCCGGCCCCAGCAGCTGTGCCGGACCAAACTGGACCAGCTGGCCACAACCTGCCAATCATATGACAGCATGACCAATTGTTCCAGCCATCACATTGGCAGTGAAAATCCTAAGGCATGTTGATGATGAGAAACGGGAATAGACAATGATGATGTGAATAATATATTTCAGAATGAAATGAGCAAAACAGCTGAACTAGGATCAGCGATATGGTGAATGATTCTGGATCATGTCCACTGTGAGCTAGAAAGGACAGCTGATTTCAGAACAGCACTAATACCAGGACGTAAGAAATACCACATATGCCGCTTTCACACACACACATACCCTTGACAGACACATTTAAACCCTCATATGCATGCACACAAGCACACACAAAGGCATACACAAACACACACACAAACAAACACATATGCATGAGCATGGCACACTTTTGTCAATTACCCAAGCAATCTGCGGATTGTCAGCAGTGATGACTGACCTAATTGGCTGTTGGTGCGGTGTGTTTGTTCTGGATGAAGTGTGTGTGTGTGTGTGTGTGTGTCATGATCCAGACAGGTGGCACAGATAAGAGTGGTCCAGACTGCAGGGCAGGGCTGCCTCAGTCTCACCTGTTACCATAGCTACTTGAGCCTCTCCAGCAGAACTGAAAGTGACCGACCTCACAGATTGGGATCAGGCTACGAGGGCCCGGAGGAAGTCACGGAACAGAAAAGAGGAATGTCCACCCCACCACCACTACCGCCATCACCACGCCCTCTTACGTCTGCGCCCTGTCATGCAATGCAGACCATTAGGCGATGATTGACCGCAAGGCGGACCGCAATTACAGACCAGACAAAAGAGCCTGCCGGCTACATCAGCTGTGATTTATCCGTGTCCATCTCTACAGGGTCAAAGGTCGCACTGCAAACCCCACCCCCCCAAACCACCACCCTTCAGCACCCTCTCTCCTCTTTACTATGACTTTAAAAGTAGTCCACAATAAATATCTCGGAATGCTTGATCCTGCGGCGTTCCGGAGACAGATGAGGGGTGGGGGCCCTCACTGACGGTCCAGGCGAGCGGAGCCCGTACACTTCGATATCGCTTTGGCGTGTTCAGTATTCAAGTGCCGCTCCCAGAGCCTTATTATGACTCCAGGGGTTTAATAAGACGGAGGGCAGGCGGGGGAGAGGGCACACAGCCCAGCCAGGACAACTGCAGCACATGTGTAGCTCTGAGCAAGAGGAGTACGCAAACACACACACACACACACACACACCCCAAAACAGAGCACACATCCCCCATCGACAAACTACAGAGTCCAGCTGCAGATAAACAGAGTGGGAGATAGAGAGGGGGAGAGAAAAAGAGAGAGAGAAGCATAGAGCCTCAGGAAAAGAAAGAGTTCCAGACCCAGGGAGGGAAGGAGAGAATAAGACACAGCAAGAGAGAGAGAAAGAGAGAGTGAGAAAGTGGAGCAATGCCAGATAAAGTTCCAGGAAAAAAAAAAAAGAGAGGAGAGGGAGAGAGAAAGAGACAGAGAAAAGCACAAGAAAGTGTGAGACCAATATTGTGAACGACCGAAAACAGGGGAAGAGAGATGGAGCGAGGAGAGACACGGAATGAGAGAGCGAGAGAGTGAAATGGAACAGGCGAAGAGGAAAGAGAGAGCGAGAGAGTGAAATGGAACAAGGGATGGGGAGAAGTGCTACAGAGAGGCCACATGGTTGGGTGGGTCAGCAGTGCTGTGTGTGGGGGAAGCTGAGCTTCACTGCTGCTGATGCTTTACCTCTTGAGCTCCTCTCCACAGTAGCAGGCTCCACAGGCTGCAGCTTAAGTCACACACAATGCACAGGTCTGTCTGTGTGTGTGTGTGTGTGTGTGTGTGTGTGTAGATATGGAGATATCTCTGGAGCTCATCTCCACAACAGCAGGCTCTCCAGGCTGCGGCTACACTCACTCACGCTGTACAGGTGTGTGTGTGTGTGTGTGTGTTCACAGCAGCAGGCTCCACAGGCTGGAGCTCCACTCTCCCCTGCACAGGCTACACACATTAGCCAGCCACGAGGATATACTCCCGCTAAGGTGTCGGCATGTGTGTGTGTATGCCAGAGTAAATGTTTCAGTGTGTGTGTGTGTGTGTGTGTGGTGTGCATTTAAGTGTGCACATATATGTGAGAGTAAATGTTTCAGTGAATGTGAGTGTCTGGGAACATGTGAGCACCTCTGTAAGCAGGATAAAGGGAGTGAGCATGTATAGTGTGAGTGTGTGTGTGTATGTGTACAGAGTATGCTAGTGAGACAGTGTGTGTGTGTGTGTGTGTGTAGTGTATGCCTGTGCCTGTG
>NW_027468774.1:39767234-39787234 GCF_046254945.1 Alosa pseudoharengus
GCTGCTGGATCTTTAGAATGTGGTAGCATGGAGTTCAATGTGAGCCCTATTGAAGTGCTCTGTTATCTGGCAGGACTGGAGCTGCATATCAAACTGTTGCTCGCCAGGGTTTCTTCCTTCTCTGATATAGTGGCACACTGCAGGGGATTAAGCATTGTTATTATCATGCCATGAAGCAGCGTAAGGGCATATTGACTTTTTTTTAATTGCGTCTGCCTAAATGTCATCTTCCAATGTCCTCCCGAAGTTTATAGATTCAAAACAAATCTTCAAGGCTTTCATCCACACACTCACACACACACACACACATACTTACCCCACCATCTCTCTTTCTGTCCCTGTCTATATCTCTGTGTGTAGGCTGACAGGGCGGATATCGATCTTTTGTGATTTGCGGTTTCCTCCTTTTATTGTTATTATGCGACGAGCAAGTTCTCTTCTTCCCAGAGGCTTGTGTGTAGAAGCTCAGACAGAAGCATAATTCAGTGTTATAGTTTGGAGTGGGAGGGTAATTGCTGTTCATTGACATTCTGTTGTGTGTAAGGGCGAGCTGTTTGGTTGCCAGCATTCATGAGCAGTGATTGTTCTTTCTGCCTATTAAAATGGGCGTTGTTTCAGAGCAGGGCTATCGCTCCTGCAGCCAGCGTGTGTTGTTGTTGCTGTTGTTAGTGTTGGGTTTCCTTGTAGACCAGGGGTTTGCAACCAGTGGTCCGCGGCCCACTTGTGGTCCATGAGGACATTGCTGGTGGTCCCTGACCATGGATTCAGTAATGTACTGTAGTTGCAATGTGGAAATCAGTATTTTTATTCAGTGGTGGTCCTGGTGTTAAGTAATTAGTCAGAATGATGGTCCCTGGTTCACAATCAGTTGAAAACTTATATTGTAGACCATTTCAATAAGATGTGTGGCCTGACGGTGAAGCACCATTCGCGCAGCGTAAACATTGTTTTAGATGACTGGTCTAATTTTTTCAAACGTACACACACCGCTCTCACGTCTGGTGTAGCCAGTTTCATTGATTGTAGCGGAAGCTTATGGTTGTGCCAGACGCTCCGTGAACGGAACACAGTTCAATGCCCAGTGTAGCCTGACTGTCAGAACCTCCCACAGAGTGCCAGTCTTGCTTCGCTCACTTAGAGCCGAGGGTGCCTTCTGTTGTTACAGACCGTGAGCTAACGGCCAGTGAGAAGTACGCTGTTGTCTGGTCAGTTTCAGGTCAGCACCTGGGAAATGCTCACCTTGCTTATAACCATGAACCAATAGAGTCTCACTCACACACCTGCTCAGAAGAGACAAGTTGTGCTCTCACCACTGTTGGGTTCCTCAGTGTGTTTGTGTGTGTCTGTGTGTGTCTTTGTGTGTGTGTCTGTGTGTGTGTCTGTGTGTGTCTGTGTGTGTCTGTGTGTGTGTGTGTGTGTGTGTGTGTGTGTGTGTGTGTCTGTCTGTGTGTGTGTCTGTGTGTGTGTGTGTGTGTGTGTGTGTGTGTGTGTGTGTCTGTGTCTATGTCTGTGTGTGTGTGTGTGTGTGTGTGTGTGTGTGTGTGTGTGTGTGTGTGTCTGTGTCTGTGTGACTGTGTCTGTGTGTTTGTGAGTTAAGTGTGTGCTTGTGATGGAGAAGTGCTCAAGGGCTATTGGCTGGGGTGGGGGTAGGCTTGGGGTGTCCGTCCTCTCTGACCCCCCCTGAGCAAAATTGCACTGACTTGACCTTGATTCACTGGTTAACGGGGGCCAGATTATGGAGGAGGCTTCTGAAAGACTGCCTCTAAAAATAACGCGTGCAGGAGAGAGCTGCTCCTCTGTAGACTGCCGACTGATCCACATAGCGCTAGATTATGACTCATGGACTGCCTGTTCTGTCTCTGTGTCCTCTCTATTGTCTGCTCCGTGTGTGTGTGTGTGTGTGTGTGTGTGTGTGTGTGTGTGTGTGTGTGTGTGTGTGTGTGTGTGTGAGTAAGAGAGAGTGAGAGAGAGTGGGCAGATTCCTACCAAAACCCTGTCATTTCCATTCAGTCGTCAACATCAACAGTCTCTCTCTCTCTCTCTCTGTCTGTCTCTCTGTGGCTGTGTGTGTGTGTGTGTGTGTGTGTGTGTGTGTGTGTGTGTGTGTGTGTGTGTGTGTGTGTGTGTGTGTGTGACATACTGTATGGGTATCTTCATACCTATGTCTGTGTTGCTCTTTTGGTAGGTGGTTGGTTGTGTTGTGTCTTTATGTGTCCTACACCTGGATCAGGAGATACGAGTGTGTGCTCTTTGTGTGTGCTGTGTGTGTGTGTGTGTGTGTGTGTGCGTGTGCGCGTGTGCGCGTGTGCGCGTGCATGTTGAGGTTGTGTGTGTGTGTGTGTGTGTGCATGTTGAGTTTGTGTGTGTGTGTGTGTGTGTGTGTGTGTGTGTGCGTGTGTGCGTGCGTGTGTGTGTGTCCGATGCACGTTACTGTTTTTTGATTTTGTCCTCAGGGGACATACATTGCTGCAGTTTTTTTGCCTGTTCTTCTCCTTGTCCACACACACACACACACACACACACACACACACACACACACACACACACACACACACACACACACACACACACACACACACACACCAAACCCTGTTATACCCCTAGGAGCACTGTAAAAGAGCACGATCACTGCTAATAGAGCAAGAATGCATCACACGTCCACATTCTATTTCCCTCTCCAAAACACTGCTGAATTAGAAGCCCATCCATCCCCTTATTTATATGCAGTCCTTTCAGGCAGAAAAAAACATGTTTTTACATTTAAGGACCAAAACACACACACAAACGCACAATCATACTTTCTCTTGTATACAATCTTAATAAGTGGACAATTACACACACTCTCTTTCTCTCTTTTTCTCTTTCTTGTCTGTCTGTCACCACACCCTCATATGGTGCTCCATCCATCTACTCTTGGTTGGATGCCTTAGACATAAACATCTCCATTATTTATACTGCAGAAGGAGAGCAGACATGCCTGCGTATAGGATGTATGGAGCCAGCGTCGTCAACAGCAGACAAGTTCCTTTACTCAATAATAGTCACAGAAACACACACACACACACACACACACACACACACACACACACACACACACACACACACACACACACACACACACACACACAGTTTGCCCATGACACAAAAAATATCAGTTGAGTGCAGTAGTAAAGCCCTAGTCTCCAATCTTATTTTCATACTGTAAGTCACAATATATCGGCCTTCAGTGCAGGTTGCCCCTACAATATGTCTTATCCACATTCAATCTGTGAATATAAGCAGAATGTGTAATACTGTATATCAGGATTGATGGAGTTTCTCTCCAGCAGCCAATATTCACACGTCCACGTGCTTCCAATGCAGAGCAGATACCAATGACATTGTGTGGCATTGATCTATGTGCTTGTGTGTGTGTGTGTTTGTGTGTGTGTGTGTGTGTGTGTGTGTGTGTGTGTGTGTGGGTGAGGGTGTGGGTGTGTGTGTATATCTGGAAAATATCTTATAGAGCAGTGACACAATCAGACAGGATTGAAATGGGCTCTCCTTGTTTGTGTCATGTCTGTGCCAGGTGAAATATACAGTAGTTTGTGCTGGTGCTATGAAGTATCATGGTGTTGATAAAGGATCATGGTGTTGCTTGAACTATACTACAAATGCCACACACTGAAGGTCACATCAAAGTGCTTTATTATATCCTATGAGGTAGGGAAATGGGTGTTAAGGAAAATACAACATTTCATTACACATTTCATATCCCATTATGGTACAATTCCAGGAGCTAGAGCAGAATATGCCGCTAATTCTAAAAATAGAAGTGGTTAGACTTCTTTCAGCTAATTCGCAAAATCAATAGAAACGTGGCACTTGAAGGTTTCCCTGACTGCAAGGTGGTGACAAAAGCCCTCATGTCACATACAAACAGAGAGGAGCTACCCATAGCATGGGTCATCCATTGTTAAACAGATGAGCACAGCGCATGACTGTGTTTGCTTAACTATGCTGGTGATGTGACAATCAGATAGAGCGTTGCCTCCTGGAGATGTGTATGAAACTCACAAAGCGGTGACTCAGCGGTCCCTTCATATTAGCCTGCTACGTCGTAGCTTGTTAGCCGTTAGCGTGCAGTGACAAGCCACACAAGCATTCTTCGCTAGTTCTGACTCAGCTCTGTTATATAACGATACCCAATGCCACACACACACACACGTGCGCACGCTCGCATACACACACACACACACACACACACACACACACACACACAAATGCTCATAAAAAGTGATAGAAGTAGCCTTGGCATCAGAATGCTGAATACTGTTGCGTAATTAGCTTTTCTTTTTACTTTGCCCATGGAGGGATTAGTGATTGCTCTGGCTCTTGTCCTGCCTCTACACAATGTTTTCACTGTTTTTATTTGTACAGTTTGCTACATTATCTACCTGACCCAGCAGTTACTATATCACAGATTATTTTACATGTACATTTAGCAGACACTGTTGTCCAAAGTGACTTACATATGTCAACTGTATTACAAGGGATTACATTGTCCCCGGAGCAACTTGGGTTTGGAGCCTTGCTCAAGGGCACAACAGTGGAAGCTGGGATTTGAACCCATAACTTTCAGGCTACTATATGCTAGCCCAGCTCCTTAGCCACTACGCTACCACCACCTCATTATACAAGATTTGAACCAGGGTTCCCTAAATGCTTCAAACACCCCATTGGGCCTGGTGGATTTATTTAAATGGTATTTATACTATAGGCTTCGATGAAACACTTTTTCATGTAGGTCAACTTTAGTAGTGGATGTGAGTGAAGGGTGTGGTGTGTGTGTGTGTGTGTGTGTGTGTGTGTGTGTGTGTGTGAGGCAGTGGGGCGGGGGTGGGGGGCCGCGATGGTCTGTTGTTACTGTAGCCTCTCTCTGCCCTATATTCCTGACAATGAATAATGTAGGCCCAGTCTAGCCAACCTCAGGCAAGAATGGCCCTGCGTGGAGAGAAGGAGAGAGGGTGGAGGATAGAATGGGGAAGACGGTAGAGGACATGGTGGAGGAGAGAATGGGGAAGAGGGTGGGGGGTGGAGAGGAGGATGGGGAAGGGGGTGGATGTGGAGGACCGGTAAAGGGACCACATTAGTTTGAATCAGGGCATGTGCATCTGGGCCTCAAGGTGGTGAGTGTTACTAGGCAGTTGCCAATTAGGGTGGTTCAATTGGCTCAGTTTCAAGTGCCTTTTGGGTTGAACTGTCCAATGGGGTAAATCCACTGGTATGTGACGTCCAATGGTATGTGGGAGAGTCTGGGCAGAGGCTGAGGTGAGTCATTATGGACTACAGGTTCTACAAACCAATATGAAAAAAAAGGTTTCATATGGAGGCATTCCCACGTTCTTTGAACAGGCAAATATGATGAATCTGCCAAAGAACTCATGACAGGGTCTAACAGGTGTTATTTTTTATTTGAATGACAAGAGTATGTTATTCATTCAATGATCCTGCAGTTCTCATGTCCCTGTGGTAGGAAGCCAGCATCTCTCTCTCACTCTCGCACTTTAACTCTTTGAATGTGTCTCTGTGAATCAAGCTGCTAGTGCATTGGGTTTAGACAAGTTTGAAAGAAACAGAGGTCATTGCCGCACACACACACACACACACACACACACACACACACACACAGCAGGAGCAGCAGAAGATGCTCCATCCCGTCCTGTAATAAAAGTGTCAGGTCTAGAGTGGCCAGTAGAATGAATGGCTGCTAATAAGAGCTGTGCTCAAGCACACTCCGTCCCATCATAACTCCTAAGCAGCCTGAAGTGTTTTCAACCGTGTGTGTGTCTGTGTGTCTGTGTGTGTGTGTGTGTGTGTGTCTGTGTGTGTCTGTGTGTCTGTGTGTCTGTGTGTGTGTGTGTGTGTGTGTGTGTGTGTGTGTGTGTTTGTGTGTATGTTTGGCGTGTGTGTGAGTGTTGCAGTGTGTGTGTGTGTGTGTGTGTGTGTGTGTGTGTGTGTGTGTGTGTGTGTGTGTGTGTGTGTGTGTGTGTGTGTGTGTGTGTGACAGACTGTTATCAGAGACTGTCAGCAAGGTTTGGGCTTAGCTCGGACTGACAGGTTGTTGTACAGTCAGCATGAATGGCAAGTCAGGCCTAATTCCACTGGGCACTGGGTGTGTGTGTTTGTGGGTGTGTGGTGTGGTGTGTGTGTGTGTGGTGTGGTGTGGTGTGTGTATGTGGTGTGTGTGTGCGCGCATTCCAGTGAGGTTCACTGAGAGGGCTTTGCTGTGTGCGGCAGGTCACTCAGGGTTTGTGGGTGGGTGTTGTGATGTGTGTGTGTGTGTTTGAATATGGTGTGTGTGTGTGTGTGTGTGTGTGTGTGTGTGTGTGTTTGTGTATGTGTGTGTATGTGTGTGCTTGCATTCCAGTGAGGTTCACTGAGAGGGCTTTGTTGTTGTGTGTGGCAGGTCACTCAGTGTGTGTGTGTGTGTGTGAAGCTGAGAGCTGTCTGGTGCTGTAAATGCCGGGGAGAGGTGGTGGATGAGGATGCATCTGTGCTGTGAAGCCATATGCCTCATCTGTAAGATGCCTGTTCACCTCCTCTGGTGTGAGTGTGTGTGTGTGTGTGTGTGTGCGTGTGTGTGTGTGTGTTTGAATCTGTGAGTGGCAGAGAGACAAACAACGCGGGGGTGTGAAGACATGTCTGGCATGACTCAGCAGGCACACACACACACACACACACACACACACACACCACAGACACACCACACATCACACAGACAGGTGCAAGAGCGGCATCATTCACAAGTTGGGTTCAAAACGGTTTAATAGAAAATTCTTCTCTCCTCGTTTCACCCCCATCTTTCTCTCTCTCTCTCACTCTCTCATTTCATCTGCAGGGAGGTTGTTTTTGGTGGCTGAATGTAGTCCAAAAGATGTGTTACAGACCAATAAATCCCAATCTCTGCATCCAACCAAGTGCCCTTCCCTTAGGGCTTTCTTTTTTTCATTTTTCACTTTCATCCCTAATCAGTCTCTCCTCCTCTATGATGGGGAACTCTTTAGGTCTGTGTTGGCTGTGGTGTGTCTGTGTACATGGAGTGTGTGTGTGTGTGTGTGTGTGTGTTTGCAAGGGGGATGATGGGAAGGATGGGTGTGTGTGTGTGTGTCTGTCTGTCTCTTTCTCTCTCTCTCTCTCTCTGGCTCTCTGTGTGTGTGTGTGTGTGTGTGGGTGTGGGTGTGTGTGTGCTCTCCAATGTATGTGTGGCCAAAAAGCCTATAACTCAGAGATTTAATGAAGCAGCCTTTAAATACAACCCAGAGAGACATCAGGGACCAAGGGAGGAAGTTTTATGTCTGTACACACACACACACACATATACACACACTCACACACACACAAACACACACACAAACACACACACACACACACACACAGCCACACACACACACACACACACACAGCCCAACACACAAATACACTGAAATTGTATGATGGATAGGTGGAAAGAGACGTTGATGGAGGAGATAGTTGATAGATAGTTGAAATATTTTTAAGATCGTTTTGGAAAGCAGAAGAGTGAAGATCTTTCATCTCTCATCTCTCTTTCTTTCTCTCTCTCTCTCTCTCTCACACACACATATACACACACACACTCTCTCTCTCTCTCTCTCTCTCTCTCTCTATCTATCTATCTCTTTCTCTCTCACACACACACATACACACACACAATTTCCAGACACACCCAGACATCTAATAAAAGAGTCACATAAATTATAATCAGAGGTGTCCTTGTTTGTGATGTAGATGGCATCAGGAGCAGCAGATGTGTCCTTCTATGTCCTCCCTATGAAATGTGACATGCATTTCAAGTAGGCGACAACCAAAACATGGCCGAAAAGCACTCACTCCTTCAGTGTGTTAGTAGTACGCAAGGGTTATGGTCACTCCTTATGGTCACTCCATGAGGTTCTCTTTATTGTACTGCACTGACCACTCTCTATTTCTAAACGTCCTCTGTGGCATGTCCGACCCTCTTTGCTTGTTGTTACATGTGATCATGGTGAGACATATAGATAGATGTGCATCTACACCTGGATGAAGAATCACATCATATTTGTTTTCTAATGTTTACACACACATGAACACACAAATACATAATGGTGTACGTACGTACGTAGAGGGGACATTTTGTTGTTTCCTCACCTTACATCATCGCGTTGCAGTATTGGGGAGATTATAAAACTGTCATATCCTCAGTCCTAGAATGGCAGTGTCAGACACACTCACAAGCACACAAGCTGGCTGTGAGTCATTCTTATCCTATTTGATATATTCGCTTCCTTTATCTCCTCTTTCCTCTGTTGATATTTACTCTGTTTCTCCTTCTCTCACACACTTTGTCTCCTTTCTCCCTCCTTTCTCTCTGTTGATATTTATTCTGTCTCTCTCTCACTCTCTTTTTCTCTGTTGATACATTATCTCACTCTTTTTCTCTTCCTGTCTCTCGATAGTTATCCTGCCTCTCTCTCTCTCGGTCTCTCTCACTCTCTTTCTGTCTATTGATATTTATATTCTGTCTCTCTCTCTCTCTCACACACACACACACTCTTTTCATCTGTTGATACATTCTCTCTCTCTCTCTCTGTTGATATTTACTCTGTGTCTCCTCTCTTGTCTCTTTAGCATGGTGAGCAGGGTCTGGGAGCGCCCATCATCATGTGCACGCGTCCCTACCCCGAGTGCCAGCTCTACCCGCAGGAGGACGGCCTGGGAGGGCGCGATTCCCACGAGTCTGACATGGACAGCGCCGCCGACAGCGGAGCCGGATCGGAATCCTCCGATGGCGGTCGCCACGATGACAAGGATGAAGGGCTAGGGGGTCTCTTCCTGCCGGGAAACAAGTCAGTTTAAATTAACTCTTTCTTTTTTTTAAAGAGCTGATGTTTTAGTTAGTATGTGTTTTTTGACATGCTATTAGTATACATCCACTGTGATTTGCAGTGGATATCATTAAAGGACACTTTGCTATTTGCTACATGTGCTATTTTTTCCTATGCCGACATGTTGTTATAAAATTCTTTCAATCGTGATGGTCATTTTTTCCATTGCTCAGTGGCAAAGTCACACAGTCCTATTTGAGTAACCTGAAAGTGAGTTTTATCGAAAATCTAACACTGCAGCTTGAAGCAAAAAGGCTAATCGTCACCTAGGTTGTGATGTTACAGTAATGTATTACAGTAATGCAGTGAGACACTGAATGGAACAGGGCCAAATTTGGGCCTTATCTGGGCCAGGTGATCTCCACTGTCGGCTGCACCTTACTGCTGACTCCACTGCTTTACAGTCTTCTACAGTCTTGGCTTTTTCCCCTTACACCGGGAGGAGCAGTAAAGGGAGACTTATTGGCGGTTTTTGAGAGGCTAATTACACTCAAATGTGTTTACATTTTGAGTCGTTATAGCCAAGGATATTTCCTGTTTGTTTTAGCAGCCAGCTGAGACGTTCCTCATTAAAGATAACGCCCTGCTTCTGCTGCCTTGGAAAATGAAATAAAAGCAGCTCAGGTCAGCTCATACACAGCTGTACTGTATGTGTGTGTTCCTCCAACAACAACAACATATTGCATTTATATACCAATAACAAAGTGGTAGGTTTGTAGGTCTGCTATCGCTAGGTCTCCTGGGCTGCCATGGAACTTCAGCTCAGATGGTTCATTGCGGAGCCCCTTCTGGCCCGTGCTAAAATGTCTCCTCTTGTGTGTTGGCCTCTCAGCTCTGGTCAGCTGATCCCGTCGGCGTCTGCATCCGTCATCTCCACCGAGGAGCAGTTTGAGGACTATGGCGAGGGTGAGGACGTGGACTTCACTCCCAGCAGCCCCTGCCTTGACGACGAAACGCGCACCAACGGCTTCTCGGACCTCGGTTCCTCGCTACCCTCCAGGTGACTTAGGGTAGACACACACACACACATGATACACATGCACATACATACATACATACACACACACACATACACACACAATCAAAACCATAAACACAGTGGTCTTCATAAAGTTCGTTTTCAGAGTCAGTAAAGACCTTTAAGAACCTTTAAGAACCTCTGAAAATCCTATTGTCCTATGTTCTATTGATGCATTGGTCAGTGGTTTCTTCTGAATTGCTGAATGTTATGGTTCTCTGACATCTAACAAGCATACAGTGCACACACCATAATGTAGTCCTGTTGTTTTAGGTCTTCACATACAAAACAAAAATACATAATCTTGATGACCCTCTGAAGATCCCTTTTGTTCTGCTGGTGCATTAGTCAGTGTTCTCTGACTGATTGTGCGGTTCTCTATGGTTCTCTTCCGTGCTGCTGTCTGTGGTCCTCAGTGCGGGTCAGACCCCTCAGAAGATCCGGCACTTGTACAACAGCGAGCTGCTGGATGTTTACTGCTCCCAGTGCTGCAAGAAGGTCAACCTGCTCAACGACCTGGAGGCCAGACTGAAGAACCTCAAGGCCAACAGGTACATACACAGGGTTACAGTGGGGTCTTGATTTGTTTGCCAATATATTAACACACATATCTAGAACACAAAAAATTGTTCACCATAAGGGAAATCTAAGCTTTTTTTATCCCTGTAATATTCATTGCAAACCGACACACACCACCACCACCACCCCCAGTCGCTCTGACTCATGCCTCATTACAGGAAGGCTACAAAGTGTGGGTACAGCTCAATTTGAGCTCTAATTAATCAGCAGTTGCAGTAACGCTTTAAACATACTTTGCATTTGAACTTGAAATTATGTGTGTGTGTGTGTGTGTGTGTGTGTGTGTGTGTGTGTGTGTGTGTGTGTGTGTGTGTGTGTGTGTGTGTGTGTGTGTGTGTGTGTGTGTGTGTGTGTGTGTATCCATATGCTTCATAATGTCTCTGTGTCTCCTGCTGTGCTGATAACTTACTTTCTTAGGCAGGGATGTTAAATGAGTGATCAAAAAGAATGTGTGGCTGATATATATGTTACTGGACAGAGAGCTGTGTATACTGAGACTATCTCTATATGTGTGTGTGTGTGTGTTTGGGTAGATGGCTCTTGATTTAGTGCAGCATTTATATCCTGGCTGACTTTTCTCTACACCACATGCACACACACACACATACACACACACACACACACACACACACACACACACAATTCTTAATGGTGGAATGGCTTTATTCGGATCTGTGTCCATGGTTACTACAGTATCCTAGTTTATGAGGCTCATTTCTTTTTTCAGTGTGTGTGTGTGTTAGAGTTGGATGTCTCGAGACCGGTCTCGAGACCACTTTTACGTGGTCTCGGTCTTGTCACAGTCACGACCGTCTTTGGTCTTGGTCTTGTCTTGGTCTCGGATCCCTCGGTCTTGTCTTGGTCTCATTGTCTTGGTCTTGCGGTCTCGGGTCGACATAGTGGTCGGGAGATTTGCAACAAATATGTCCATGATACAAAACATAACATTCGATAATGCAACATTAAATTATTTCGCCTTTCACGCCCTTCAAATGCAACCTTTCAAATGCAACCAATCAATGACATGTATTTTGTTGTGATTAAGAAACTGGCGCTCATCCAATCAAAAGACGCAAGTGTAGCCAGCGCGAAACGTTAGGTTTACGTCGTAGCTGTCAGTCTCAGTCAGACCTAGTAATAATAATGTCAGCGAATTCCGCCATCATTAAATTTGCATTCACGGAACATAAAGAAATTTGCAGTCCAGGGGCAAGAAAGAAGCATTCTGCAAAATGCAAGTTTTGCAAAGTCTCTCTCTCTCATCATTGTCATGCAATTGCTATAGCCTACATAGTTTATCTCACCCAGTCTACGAAAACATTTACAGTGAGTGAGCTCACAGTCACACACATTCATGACATGCTCTGTCTCTGCATTGTTCTGTCTGTAGTTGAAATAATACCTTCTTAAATTTAATTTAAACTGGGACTGAACCTCTTACCCTAGCAGGGTTCTCAAGTCTCACGCAATGGGCGTGAGACACACGCAATTCAACAAGTTCACACGCTCACACACCACACCTTGCATTTCTCACGCAGAAATATTACTAGGGATGTCAAGGTATCTGCATAATTATTAGAGGAGGCGCAGGGATACGAGAGGATTTCTCGCTCATTTTACACGGCCAATCACTCTCGTGGCTGCCTGCACTTTCCCTGTCGTCACGGCTGCAACTTTCGCACTCGTTTGTGCTTTTTAGCGCCGTGTTCATCAGGTCCCGGGACACCCATCTGATCCTCCATGGACCATGTCAACAATGAATGAAAATTAGCTTATTATTAACGAGTGTTATCAATTTAAGCGAGTATGCTACACATAGGCCTACATTGTTTTCTAAACATACAGGACTGCTGCAGACAATGACCTGCCAACCACCATAATGAACTTGCTGTCCTCGGTTTCGGCATGCACATGCTTAGTCTAATGATTCAGTGACAATATAGGCTACTCAAGTGAATAAAGCAATTAGCCTAATAAATAAAATATTTGTCTCACTCAGTACATATAGGCCGACATCTCGTAAATTGGTGAGCCATAGAATATCCCAGCGTCACGATTATTATATTTCAAGATTCCAATCTATCCCACCTAAATATGAAAAGTTATTTCTACTGACATGCTTCCTGGTGACATAAAAAAACAAATGGTTTCCCTTGATAAGGCTGACATAAGAGACATAGGCTATGCATTATACTTTCCCAGACAAAAACAAGATATAGGATGTATAGATTACAATGACAAATTCAAGGTCTCAAAGGGTTAATGCTTCTTTCCAATTTTTTTTTATAATTAGTGAGTGAGTGCACCCCCCCCCCCCCCCCCCAATCTCACTCCAAGCTGAGCTCAAAACTTGAGAACCCTGCCCCAGTATGCTGCTCTTATTCAATTGATGCAAGTTATGGTGTAACACCAGAGACTTTCTAATGTGGAGACACAGCACTCAAAAAATCCTCCATAGAAATGCATGGGGCTAGTTTGCAACGCCAATATGGCCGTTGTCTACACATATCCCACCCCTTCCTCGCCAAAATGTCGACATGTGTATACATTGAGCGAATCATGTGGTGTGAGTTGACTACTTTGAGCCAATTATGTGCTGTGTTGTGCAGACATTGTGCCAATCATGTGTTGTGAACTCGACACTGGAGCACGGTTGGTGTGGTGAAGCCTTGCGCACACGCATTTCTGCTGAATAGGATGCCCGATGAGTACCCAAAAAGCGTTGCAATATGGCCGCCGAGTGGAGGGACATGCCTAAAAGGACTTTGGTAACACTAGCTCGCTAGCTTTTTTTTTTTTTTTTTGGTCTCGGTCTTGGTCTCGGTCTCGTCTCGACTTTGTCTTGGTCTTGACTCAGTCTGTCTTGGCCAGTGATGCCAGTAACGCGTTACTTAGTAACGCGTTAGTCTATTTTTACCACTTTTTTCAGTAACGAGTAATCTAACGCGCTACTATTTACAAACCAGTAATCAGATTAAAGTTACTTATCTAAGTTACTGTGCGTTACTATTTTTGTCATTTTCCTTAATAAAAATATATATTCTTTGCTTTCTTCTTGTCTTGGGGATTAATGTCATGTAGGCTATGCTCACGTTTTCAGCATGAGGACAATTCACGTGCAGCGACACAAACGAAAACAACAATGGAGGGAGAGAGAGAGAGATGCACATTTCATCAGTCATTACTTTGAGTTTGTGTCAGCTAAACATGACAACATTAAGGTACATTGTACATTCTGTGCTGGCGACAAAGTGCTGTCTAGCTAGACATCCCAAGTCTCCCGAACTTTTGGGAGTCTCCCACATATTGATAGCGGCTTCCTGACGCCCGCAAATTACATAAAATCTCCCGGAACCTAGAGCGAACAAGAGCACGCAAGCCAGACCGGACTTCAAATCAAAGATAGAATCTTTGCTTCAAATCGCGTGTGCATAGCTTAATGCGCACACAAAGGAGAGGGGGAGAGAGAGGAGTGGTGCGTTTCTGACTGAAGCGCATCCAAGACAGAGAGCATCCTGGTCTGTTTTGCTAAATCAACCAATCCGTTTTCAGTGTAAGTGCTTATATCTCTTTTCTCCCAAACATAATTAATCAGTTCAGTCAGTGTATCTAGGAACAGAAGCGTCATGGCAGCGTCAGTGCCCCTCAAAAAGGAAGATTTAAGACCCATTTCACATCAGACTACACAAAAGTGCACCCAATTGTCTCAAAAGATTAAAACATAATGATAATCTTGCACACTGCACTGTTTGTAACAGCAACTTTAGCATTGCTCACGGCGGGTTAAATGATTGCAAAAGACTTGTTGAGGTGAGTTTAACAAGTGTAATTTCATTTGCATATTACTCAGGCCTATAGGCTACAAGATGGCTAGTTGCCAAGGCTACATGAAAAAAAATCTACATATTTTACTATAACAATTTCTATCAATAGGCCTTCCTTATTTGGTGTACTTAGACATTATGGAACAAACATCTGAATTTCAGTATCTAAGTAGGTTAGGTTGGGATGTCTGCTATACATTGCTGTTAAAATGCACTTCCAGTATAGTGAGTATTGGCAAAACCGGTTATCATTTTTATGTTGAGGCGTTGGGGGTGTTGTCGGCAGCTGCTGAAAGTAACTAATAAGGTAACTTGTAATCTAACATAGTTACTTTTAAAATCAAGTAATCAGTAAAGTAACTAAGTTACTTTTTAAAGGAGTAATCAGTAATCAGTAATCAGATTACTTTTTCAAGGTAACTGTGGCAACACTGGTCTTGGCCTTGGTCTCGTCTTGGTCTCGGTCTTGATACCCTCTGGTCTTGGTAGTGTCTTGGTCTCGGTTTAGGCGGTCTTGACTACAAGTCTAGTGTGTGTCTGTCTGTGAGAGAGAGAGAGAGGAAGAAAGTATGTTCATCCATCTTTTTCCTTCTTAAATTCTTGAAGAAAGTTTCTCTTTTCTCCTGATCCTCGTGGCAAATTCTGAGCATTCTGATAGGGACATTCTGATAGCTTTTCGGGGCTCTGTCTGCACTGCTGGTCTTTGCTTGTCACGTTGTGTTTGGAATGAACCCACTTAAATGTGCTCCACTAGACTACGTTTGCAGGGAAGAGGCATAGTGGGGGGAGGGGGTCCTCCGCTTCAAATCTGTGGGTCCTCCACCACTAAGCAGCTTTGCGAGTGGCACTCCAATCTTAATGGCTAAGCTGAGGTCTATTCATGAGCAACTCAACAAGCCCACTGCTTGTGATTCTCAGTCAAAACTTAAGGCATAAAATGGCAGTGTTATGTATGTATATAAAGGATTAATAGCCTCATCATTGTTTTAGCTGGCTTTAATTGCCAGTGCAATTTTAGTGTAGAGTGTGAGCCATTCATCTGAAGCCCAGAGATACAAAGAGCTTGTGGTATCCGTGGTGATGGTTCTCATCCTCAATCACAGACTGTAATTGTAAGCCAGAGGACTGAGGGTGTGTGTGTGTGTGTGTGTGTGTGTGTGTGTGTGTGTGTGTGTGTGTGTTTACTGCAGTGCCTGCATGGCCTTTGGGGATTGTTGGGTTAGCATCCCTTTACAACACACACATGCACATGCACATGCACAGACCGTAAAGTCATGCCTGTAACACCCAACACAGGCGTGACAGTGACAGGCGAGATCAGGCCAGTTTTACCTGAGGCCTGTGTGATGATGATGATGATGATGATGATGATGTAACAGCCAAAGGAGTTTACTGATAGAGTGACGTGTGTCCCCAACGTTGCATAATGCTCCCTGGCGACACCCCACCTGCTATATTTAGCATGAACAGGTGCGCTATTTTTGCCCCACTCCACCTCTGCTTAAGTGGAGTGATTATGAGAGTAATCCCCATGCCCAGCAGGAAGCTTAGGGCTCAGGGCTAGCATGGGGACTAGAGGCTGGCTAGTCGCTAGGGTTTCCAGTAAGCTTACTGTATCTGTGTCTGCCACTGAACAGTCGCTGTTCCATTTTGGCTCAAAGGCACACTAGGTGGCTCTTACGTAAAGGTAATGTGGTGCTGGAGCAATTGATGGCTGTGAAGAGTAACGTTACAGCACATGGACTTTACCCACATAAGCTCAGCTCAGAGTTAACAAGGTCCAAATGCAATTTTGAGAAAATGTAGATTTAAATCCAGAATCCAATAACCACCATTTCACAGAATATTGCACAGAAATTGTTTAAATTGTGTAAATAATAGTTTATTATTATTATTATTATTATTATTATTATTGTTTTTTTTGTTTTATATATTATATCAGATAGTCTATGTTAATTCTCAATTCACAATGTATGGAATGGAATCCAATTTGGGGAAGGAAAACCATAGAGGAAGTGAAGGCTATAAATAAAACCATAGAGGAAGTGAAAGCTATCAACAAAACTGGAGATGAGATGTACACACAGAGGTGCTCAGGTAAATGCACAAGAACAAGCATGTTCTATGACCATGCAGTCAAAAATAAAACTGGTGAGATACAATGTGTGCTTCCCTTAATTTTTACGGATTAGAGGAGGAGGGTCACAGTCTCTCCTTTTCTTTCCCTCACGTCTTGATCACAGTAGACAGGTGAGGAGGTGCAGTATCAGCTGTGCTGTCTCACCACCTCTGACTTCTTCTGTCACTATGCATACACACACACACACATACACACAAACTCTCACACACACACAAAACACACACACACAGTCACTATTTCTCACATACACACGCACGCACACGCAGTCGCACACACACACACACACACACATACACGCACACGCACACACGCACGCACACACACGCACGCAGTCACTATAATTCACATACACACGAACACACACACACACACACACACACACACACACACAGTCACTATTACTCGCGTACACACGCACACACACACAAACACACACACACAGTCACTATTACTCACACACACACACACACACACACAGTCACTATTACTCACACACACACACACACACACACACACACACACACACACACACAGTCACTATAATTCACATACACACGAACACACACACACACACACACACACAGTCACTATTACTCACGTACACACACGCACACACACACACACAGGCAGTCACTATAATTCACATACACACGAACACACACACAGTCACTATTACTCACGTACACACACGCACACACACACACATACACAGAGTCACTATTACTCACACACACACACACACACATGCACACATACATACACATAAACTCGCACACATAAACACACACACACACACACACACACACGGTCAGAATCACACAGGGTGTCATGTCCTGTTTGTTTTCACCTACAGTGCAGGTTGTCAGTTTTAATTCAGCATGGATCCATTGGCCTAAGCAGCAGGAGTGGGAGTCAGGCATATCTGACATTTTACCTCTCAGACCCCAGTACCCATTACTGTCCGAGAGAAACCCTGACTCCCCTTTGGGTTGGTTTATGGCTGCACCGGGAGAAACAGGAAATCTGATTGAAATTGAACTTTCTGCCTCTGATTTTTGTCGTTTTTGCATCAGTCTCATTTTTTTTTCTGTCTCTTTTCTTTCAGCCCCAACAGAAAGATATCCAGCACGGCGTTTGGACGGTAAGTTCACCCCCCACCCATGAGCACCCACAAGCACCTTCCCTGAGTAAACCTGTCGTAGGGAGTGGGGGCGGCTGACTACTAATGTTTGTGTACCTGTTAGCGTTAGCCTTTTATTGATTCATCAGCTTAATTGGCCCCACAGTCCGAACACTTCACCTGCCTCACTTGAGCTTGCAGTCAGGAAGATGACAAATTGTTTTTATGGGGGCAAAGGCATACTGGGCACTTCATTAAGGCTAATTAATGTCTCTAATTAATGAGCTTGCGTAGGCTCGGGTTGTTTACTATGGGATGGTGTCCCAGCGGTGGATGTTGCCTTGATGGTTACGTCAGACTGCATAACAGTGCACTTTGAAGGTACAAAACAGCTGAATTCAAATGGTCTCTGGCCTAATCAAGACAAACTGCAGAGGAGGATGCAGAGATCTTAGATAATATTGAAAAGTCTGATAGGATTTTTAGGATGATCAGCTGGGATCAGCATGTTCTCTTACCTGGGGAAAAAGAAACATATTTACATATGTTATTCATTATTCCAAGCCTGATATGTCTATGTATATGAGTAGTTTTGATAGGAAAGGTACAGATATTTTAGAAGACAGCAAAGTCATGAGAAAACAAAAATGTATAGATAAGTCTTGAGAAAAGAAAAATATATAGATAAAAATATAGCCGCAAGCGGCACAAGTAGCATTGCAACAGTCACAACCTATAGTGGATTTTATAAGAAATTGCCGTTATAGAATATTACAAATTGGCAGTTGTTGGCTTACTTGATTTGCCCGTTTATGAGAGATATTATCAGAGGAAACAAGGCTTTCTGCTGACCCAGCTGCACGGGCTGAGATAGAAGCCCAAACATAAACATGCTCATTGTAGCAGCCTCTTGTGGAGGATTTGTTAGATTTAACTTTGTATTGTTGTTATTTGTATGTCGCTTTGAACAAAAGCGTCTGCTAAATACTATAACCATAACCATAAGTCGGACCACAAATCCGACCACCAAGTTGGGACACCTGTTTTGTCAGGATTAAAACTTGATATATGAAACCTGTAATCTTTTTAAACCTACTTGAAGCATCTAAGACATCACCTTCATTTTACTCACTCATAACTGCCTGACCCCTGCTATCTCAAAGTACCTCTTTTTTACTGCTTGTTGCTGTTGCCTACCAACTGAACTGTTAGCATGTGAATGAACATTTGCATAGTACAATTGGCTCTTACTAACTGCCCATGTGCTTGCCCAAATACATGGGCACCAACGCTGCATCACCTCACTGTGGCCACATCTCTGACTGCTTTATCACATTCACACATATCAGCAAAAGCAGTGAAAGCTTGACCACAGTTTATTTCAAAAGTGGTTTCACAGTGTGTGTGTGTGTGTGTGTGTGTGTGTTTGTGTGTGTGTGTTTGTGTGTGTGTGTGTGTGTGTGTGTGTTCTGGTAAGTTCATTCATGGATACTTTAGAGTATTTCCCAACAGCAATTTTTCCAGCTTGAATTATTGATGCATAAAGATCACTGCCCTTAATGAAAACATGATCTAAACCTAGTTGTCCGTGTCATCACATTCTTTCACCACTTGCAGTACAGCTGTCTGACCGAACACCAAATCACTGCTGTACACAATGGGGGCTGAGTACAATGCTCAGAACCTACAGCTGGCAGCCCAGGAGACGAAGGGTGGAAATGGACAACAATGGTTGTGTTAGATTTAGATGTTTACAGTGAATGAGATGGGGAAAGAATTTTTGTGCAATCTCTAGTATAGATAGAGGTGGCATGAACTTTAAAGATCAGCCTCTTGAAAAAGGTTGCCATAAATACTAGCCCGTTTAAACATAGCCCTCTCCCCTTTGCTGTTTGCTTGTCTCTCTCTCTCTCTCTCTCCCCCCCCCCCCCTCTCTCTCTCTCTCTCTCTCTCTTTTTTTTTGCTCCGTCCTCTTCTTCACCCTCTTTTTCCTCTGTGCCCACAGGCAACTCTTCCACCACAGTAACTTCAGCAGCAGCCACGGCAGCACAGAGGACCTGTTCAGAGACAGCATCGACTCCTGTGACGTGGACATCACAGAGAAGGTATGGCACTCCCTGGGCCTCCTCCTCACTGAACTTACCACCTAGATATACACTGAACATATACTGGAACATACAGCTATTGCCGCCATGTCTTTTGCACATGACCAGAAAATGCCCTGCAGTATTAATAACCACCAGCTGGAGACAATGGCCTTAATAAAAGGCCTTTGCCAGAATTTAACTTATTTTCTCTTAAAGTTTAAACATTACAATTGCAAGGACATTTGAAAAACCTCAGGAATCTCTTATAACTATGATATGAAGCAACATAGACCAGTGTAACCCTGCAG
>NW_027468774.1:39792234-39957234 GCF_046254945.1 Alosa pseudoharengus
TAAAGGGACTACAACTGGAAGCATTCATACACACATGACCCGAATGTTCACTTTCCATTTCTTTTTAACTTATGTTTGCATACACACTACCTCTAGGTACATAGGTCCAGTGCTTTCACGAGTCTATCGTGTAATGTGTAATGTGACCATTAAAGAGCGTGTGATGTGCTAGTTTTCTCTCTCTCCGTCATGGGCGTGGCACCATAACAAAAGGCACACATGTTTATGTGATGTGGAAGCTCCCAGGCAGTTCGTAGGAGAGTTATGTAGCATTTTAACAAGCGAGCACTGTTAGCCATTAGCATGTGTGTTGTGATTGTGTAGTCCAAAACCACAGCTTGTGTGCATGCGTGAGAGAGGGCAGAGCTGTAGTCGTATAAAAGGCAGGGGACAATTTTACAAAGTGTGCTCTGTGGTCAGATGAAGACCATGATGGGTACATAGATTTTTGACATGAATAGTCATATCTGTGTCTTAGGCTCACATAATGTTGCATTATCAATGTGCGTAAGAAGTGCAGGAATTGGAAATGAATAGATATGTGAAATAACACATATTAACCAGAAAAATAAGATTAATCAGATGGAGGTGCACGGACTTATGTCATGTTCTTCCCCAATAGGCTGTCTTTCTGCTTAATCTTGAGGTGTCAAATTAAGTCAGTTTAAAAATAGTCAGTGAAACATTAATTTTGCAAAAATAATTGTTTGGAAATTTGCAATTGGGTTGCAATTCATAGAAGTGGCTAAATGAACTGACTTGTCACAAACTATCACAGTTACTTAAAAGAATTAGTGTAGAAAATCTGAGAATGCACAGGAATCACTTGTAGTCACACCTGCTGAAGCACAAGTGCATTAAGTGGCCATACAAGAACATAGTTTTTGTACAATGGTACAAAATTGGAATGGTTGAGTCATATACATACGAACTAAGGAAAATGGCAGAATTGACTGATGAAGATGTACTTTATTTTGTGGAATATAATGGGTGTAAGTGTATAGAATGGAGAAAAGGTTTATTTTTTCATACAGATCTATAAATAATGTTTTGAGGGTTAAGTCCAGTGTAGTGTGATGAGCATGGGAATAGGAGATTCAGGCGTTTATGTGAGTCAGGGATGTGGAGATGTGAAAGAACAGCATGCTGGGTCTAAGTGGCCAATCTCATTTAGAGAGCAGGAATGGAGCTCTGTTGCGGAGGTGCCAGGAGCTATGCCCATCTGTGCATCTTCTGGGTATCTGTATAGGCCAAGTTTAAGGTAAAAGACCCCTACCCCCACCTCCATGCATTATTTTATATCACACATTTGAGTACCCCTGAATTATCTCAGCTACACTTGAAGCTATGACTAATGTGTGAGATCAGCAAACTCAACGTAGGTGTATGCAGGTTAAAGATATGGCGGGACGGTTTAACTTTGTAGGCCTGGCCCTGCAGCACTCTCTCACAGTCTCTGTGGCTGTGAAATATACCGTTTGACAGCCATGGGGAAGGGTGCTTATGAGTGACAAAGCCTACTGACTGTTTCTGTGGCCTGGTTTGGTAAACATATGAGCTGTACATGAATTTGGAATAGGGAAGAGAACAATTGTTCTAACACTAAAGAAAAAAAAAACAGAAAAACAAATGTCATTAATTATTCATTAATAGGGTTCATAAATTATGCTACATAATCACTATTAAGATAATCACTCTGTAGAATAGATTCTGTAGTTGTTGAGGGTAACAGCCACCCTTGGCCGTACTAAATGAAAATGCATAAACTGTACATGTCATGAATGTATCACGGTTTCAGAGTTACTGTCTCTCACCTTTTTGCCCTTGATCGTATTGGATTTACTTAGATTGCCTTTGAGGCTCCGTACACCACAGTGTTTTAAAAGCAACTGTGTAGCTAGGGAAATATGACTAATACTGGTGTATTCTATATTGTCACAAAGCTAGTTTTGCCTTGTTGCACAAATTGTACTGATTTGGATGTTGTGCATTTTCTTTGCTTGGTCCCTTTTAAAATGGTTTGTGTGCCTTTTTAAATTTTAATTGGCACGAGTCTGTGTTTGTTTTCATTTACTTTATGTTTACTTTTGATCTAACTCATCTGATCAATCATAGGAGCTTTTTTATATACAGTATTCCTGTCTTAACTTGTCTGAGCATTTTTCATAAATTGTAAATGTTGTACAGAAACTAGTTAATATTTGTATTTATGTGTCCTTCATCAGACCTACTAAATGAAAAGGCTGTCTTTTATACAGTTTTATGATACAATACAGCAGCAAGATATCAGTAGAAGTGTTATGTGCAAACAAGCGTCGTGTAAGATGTTCATTAGACAACATTTTATTTGGCAATACTTTCAGGTCCCTTAGGGCTATCGGTCATAACAATGTAATAGCAGGCGTCAAAAAGAGCATGTCAATTCATGGCCTTCAAGGCCTATCAGACGGTTCCTGTGTGTGTGTGTGTGTTTTAAGTTTATTTAATAATGCTAATGGTCCTCCAACTACCATGCAATGTGTGGATGCCCTATCACAAACAGCCTGATAAGACAGCATACAGCAAGGTATATGTCCTGCTAATTGCATTTTGTCTGAGGCATTGTCAAATAAGATGTTTTCCCACCCTCTTTATTGTTTTGTTTCACAGGAGAATGCTAGCTCACTCGTTGCTTTGTTTGGTTGACATCATGGCAATGCTCGAAACTACGTAATGTGACCCTGTGGTAGGCCTATCTGGATTTTAGAGTTCTGCATCTGCTGTCACCGCTTCTAAAAGAATAAAGGAGATTTGTGCCCCATAACCAGCAGCAAGATTATCTCTCTTAAACCAAACATTATTGGCTGAATCAAAACACACACACACACACACAGTAAGCTACAAATAAACACACACAAGCTCCAATGAATATAGATTTATTTGCATCACTGTCATCTTCACACAGTTACTTTGAGTGTAGCCATATGGTTTAAGAAAAATAGGCCTAGTCTAGCTTTCTAAAAACGTCCAAAATTGATAATTGTCGCCGCCTGTTGGAATCGAGAAAAACTCGAATCAGCTGCATGGTTTATAGGCTAACTGGCACTGCCCTGTAACGTTAACTTCTAGGCTAATCTTTATTACTGGATTCAAATCTATCGCAATTTCAAATTGTCGCTTCATCACAAGAAGAATTAGCTTCCTCCTAGAGGACAAGAAGAATTATTTACTCCGGAGATAAGGTTACCAGGTTATTCTTTTAGAAAGTTAGCTAACATTACCAACATGGTTGGTGATTAAAGCTTGCACTAATGGTATAACGTAAATGCAATTCTGCTAAAAAAAATAAACTAGCGAGCATTTATAGGTGACTAGCTGTTAACTTCGTTTAGTTACCACCAACGGCACAGGCAGTATATTTTAAAGTCTCTAGAAAATACAATATTATTAGGAGTTGAATTGTTTCTGGTTTGTCAAATATTTCAGCTTTGTTAACTCAGCTACAACTTGCAAGATAGCTTGGGGGTAGCTGCTAACCAGATGGATCTTTCATTAACGTAGCTTATTCGCCACACAAGTCTTTAAAATGCCTTTTTTGTAAACCATGTAGACAGGAAAAAGTGCGTGAAATGGTTTATCCAAATAAATATTGGAATTTGTCGGACGATGAGGGTGATGATGTGGAGAAGATGGAGATCAAGAATGATAGTGATCAGATGCAAGACTGCTGCCCGTCTCGAACGCCATGTGTGGAGGAGGAGGATTGGGAGAGTGAAATCATCCAGCTAAGTAACGTTATACCTTATGGTAGGTATGCCTACATCTACCGACTCATTATACTTGACAGACGTCCCTGATAATCTATGCAGTAGCCTACACAGCAGCCTACAATATGAACTTTCCTTTGAATCCCTTAGGACCAGAGGACCTTATTATGGAAGACTCCCATCTTAAAATGCCATTCCACGTCCCTGATCACAAGCTCACTGAGGTAAAATACAATCCGTCGATTCACCATGTACCACCAGTGCGTTGTATTCCAGCCCAGAAAGCGGTCCTGGAAGGAGATCAGTTTGAGGATGCAGAGGAGTAAAGAAAAGCTTCACTGGGAATATTTTTGCTTCCCTCAGCACTCTGCACTTCGGTCTGCAAGTCTGAAGGATGATATTTGTGAATAAAGTAAATCAAGTGTGAGATTTATTCCGAACATGTAATCACTCTTTCTTTTTAACAAAAACAACACTTGTCAGATTAAGAAGGAGGCTTATATTTATGTTTCTGGCATTTGAAAGACATTTATAAGGAGGCATTAGAGCAGAGCAAGGACAGCCTGGATAAAATATCGAGGAAGAGGTTGTGGATCATATTTTAAATTTTTGGGTTGTAGGCCTAATGCAGGCTTGAAAAATCATCATATTTCTTTGAAAGGAAAAGATGCATCCAACTTTATAGAGACCTATAATAAAAATGCTGTGAAATCTGTCCTAGTCTACTCATTCTTTGGTTAAGGGGGTTTCTGATATTGTAGGCCTACTTAGTAGGCAATGCAATCCAATGATGTGGAATTGTGTATTTTGTCAGTAGGTTACTCTGAAACTGAAAGACAACTGTAGAAATTTATGTAGCACATCAAAAACATAGCCTAATGATTAGAGACATGGGTCGAAATGGTCAATCATGTAAAAATGCCTTTTTATGCTAATGTTATCTTTGGGGTCTTGCCTTACCATAAACTAAACCATTCCTTTGAACAATGTCAGTATCATCAGAATCAAATGGTAAGGCCACTAGACTAGCTCTAATACATTATGATTTCATTATGGGCCTTGTATTGCATTGGCTGCAGGGGGAATTTACTTGATGCTATTTAATTCTTCATGTCAAAAGATATTTATGGAGTGAATGACTGGGTAGCTAGAGTAAAGAAATACTTTAATGATGTTCTGTCCTGGACAGCAGGAAAATAGGGCCTGTAATCATGATGCTGTCCTACAGGGGGCACCATAATGACAGCCCAGAGGCTATTTACTGTATGGAGAGAATAGCCACTGAAACTAACTAATGAATTTAAGAGTCATATGACAGGCCTAGACATGTCCACGTGTCCCTGTGACCCCCCCATCCACCTGCACACATAAACAGACATGTGTAATCACAGGCTTACGAGCTCATTCAGGGTTGCCAAAGAAAGAGATGAGAGGATAATGAAAATGGACTTAGTGAATGAGTGTCTTTGTGTATGTATCTGTGTGTGTGTGTGTTCTCTTAAACAATTTTTTGAGACTAATTGAATCATATCAGGGTACAGTGCAGTCCTATATACCTTTAAATTAATAGATATTCGTTGTAGCCTACTGATCATGATGTCAATAATGCACTGCCAATCAAATGTTTGTGTGTGTTTACATTTTTACAAGTTTATTGCTGTGTGTACAGTATGTGTTTGGCCTTGTGTCTGTATATGCAAGCGTTCAAACGTGTATGTTGTGTGTGTGTGTGTGTGTGTGTGTGTGTGTGGGGGGGTGTCTGACCTGCATCTCACTGCTTCATGGCTTTGTGTCCAAATCTCCAGTAACCACCCGTTCAGCCCGCATCAGACAGATCCAGCTGGAATACAGAGTGCTCTTAAAAAATGACTTGCATGTGTTTCATCACAGCTGTCCAAATAGTCTCCCATGTCCCAGCCTCCATCAAGCTATCTCTCATTTATGATTACTCTGCTTTGATGTCTGCTTAAATAATAATGAGGACAAACTTGGAGGAAGGAACTGTCTGCAGTGAGATTGCAGAGAATGGTTTCCCTTTGGCACCAGTGTTCTACAACAAAACAGACTCAGCCACATGTCACATCACACCACGCACACTGTCTCAAACAGAACTCCCCCGAGAGGCTGAAGGCTGCTAATGTTTCGTTTCAAAAACGTCTGCGTGGGTCACCTCTGATGTGACCAGGCAGGGAATGTCCGCCTGTCACACGGTAGTGTTAGTTTCACTGGAAGGGGAGGAAAGGAGCCGGTGCTCTGTCCCTGCCCAGGTGGAGCACAGCATTCACCACCATGTCACATGATTGAGTGCTTGACGATGGTGCCTTAACGATGCTCACAAAGTCCTTCCCTTCCCATGGGCTGTCCAGTACAGTCCTGGCTGGGAGGAACAGTCTGTGGTCTGTGCATTTATTATTAGTTTCAGAGTGTTACTGTCTTTTATTGATTCACTTTCTCTGTTGGTCCCAAGCCTCTTAGTCTGTCCTCCCCTCTTTTTCTCTGATTCTCACCCACCCATCCCAATCTTACTCTCTGTTTTTGCTCTCTACGCACTCTCTCATCCTCTTTTCTCACTGACACTCATTCCCTCCTTTCCTCATGGCTCTCAGACTGGGTCGTCTCCTGCTGTCCTTGACTCCCCTCTTCTCTGCCTGTCTCAGCTCTTCAACTCTCTCCATCCCTCTCTCTCTCTCTCTCCGACTATTAGCGATCTGCACACCCTGGATAAAATCTTAATCTCTTGCACTAATATTTAAAGATTCCCTCTCGGCCTGACAGCTGGCCAGCCCCGCCGTGATGCCTCAGAGGCTGTGTCTCCTGAGATGACATCTAGCCCCCAAGTGTGAGGTAATGATTACACCCTCACCCACCCTCAGCCACAGTTCAGTAAAGGAGGCGGCCACAGTAGGTGTTGAATGGGTAATTTCCTGCTCTGTAAAAGGAGATTAAATTCAATGATGAAGTTCATGGAGTTCTGAGAATGTATAGTTGTGTGAAGAAGCTACTTTCTCTTGTGGTTTTGTCTGACTGTGACCCAGTACTAGCAGCATGGGCAGATAGGGGTGTGTGTGTGTGTTTGTTTCTGTGTGTGCGTGCGTGTGTGTGTCTGTGTGCGTGCTTTTGTGTATGTTAGTGTGTCTGTGTGTGCATGCTTTTGTGTGTGTATGTGCTTTTGTGTGTGTGTTTGTGTGTGTTATTGAGAGATCCCTGGGTGTTTGCTGAGAGATCTTTTGTGTTTGACACAGACCCGGGGGGCCGTCCTGTCCACGCCACATTGTTAAAATGCATGTGTGTGTGTGTGTGTGTGTGAGAGAGAGTGTGTGTGTGTGTGTGTCTGTGCGCATGAAAACGTATGTATATACTGTAATTTACATTAGGTTTGAATGTAAAAAGAAGTATGCGATATTGTTCGTGAATTGCAAATCACTTGCAGTCACACACTTCCGCAGTGCTGTTTCCATTCATAGACAAATCTTAGGGAAGCAGACGTGATGCAGCAGTTTTTAAAAGTATATTTTTTAGGTTTTTGCCTTTTCAGATATAGTGGAGAGTGACAGGAGGCGAGTAGGACAGAGATGGGGTTAGATCCCCCATGGGCACATGGACCAGAATGTGGTACAGATGCTTGTACAACAACTCCCCTGTACCTACTTACCTGTATCTGCAGAGACTTTCTAATGAGGAGACACAGCACTCCCAGAATCTCCCATAGAAATGTATAGGGTTAGTTCTTAACGCAAACATGGCAGTCGTCTACACATATTTCGCCCCTTACCCCGCCAAAAGTTGACATGTGAATACATTGTGCCAATCATGTGGTATGTTGTGAATACATCGTGCCAATCACGTGTATTCACGCACACGCAGTTCTGCCCAAAATAGATGCCCAAAATCCGTTACAATATGGCAGCTGAGTGGAGGGACCTACCTAAAAGGACTTTGGTACCTGTAATTACCTGTACCTTTTTACAGTTCCATTTATAGCTCTTGAATTAGTGACAGCATACCATCACAGAAGAAATTAGCTAGAAATGCGTAGCCCCGAATTAGATTCTGTGAGCCCAGGCAGGGAGGGATAATTGAACCAGAGCTACTGAGATCTGTGAGAGAGAGAGAGTGGTGCTGAGATGTGACACATGCTCTCTACTCAGCTGGCTCAACTCAATGCTTCTAACTATAGACAGTGTGATGGGAATGGACGGGTTAGCGGTTTATTCACCGGTGATCCATATTAAGTTATCACTCCCTTGCCACGGGGTGAGGCTCTTAAAGGAGGGAGAAAAAAGGAAGAACTTGGATGTGCGCTTTTGGAGTGGAGCTTTATCTGATTAAACTGTAATAAATTATGGCTCTGCTTTGACGTTATGTCTAACAGCTGCACAGGGCTAACCCGTGGGTGTGCACATTTTTGAGTGTTTGTGTGTGTTTTAGGTGTGTGTGTGTGTGTGTGTGTGTGTGAGTGAGTGTGTGAGAGAGAGAGAGACAGAGGGCGAGAGAGCGTTGTGTTTTAATTTGAAGCATATTTGCGTAATTGTGTACCTAGGTTAGGTAGTGGCATGAAGTATATGTCTGGTAAGATGAGTGTGCTGTTTTTTTGTGTTCCACATGTGTTTTGAATGTGTTCACAGAGGTGTGTGTGTGTGTGTGTGTGTGTGCGCACTATTATGTATGTATGAATGTACAGTATGTGTGAAGTTTAATATGTCTGGATTCGAAATATCTGCACTGTGTGTGTGTGTGTGTGTTTGCATATTTTGCGTGTGTGTGTGTGTTTGCATGGGCGTGTGTGTGTGTGTGTGTGTGTGTGTGTGTTAGCGTGTTTGCATATGTGTGTGTGTGTGTGTATTTGCATGTGTGTTTGCGTGTGTGTGTGTGTGTGTGTGTGTGTGTTTGTGTTTGTGTATGTTCTTTAGTATGCGTGAGCATATCCACATGTGAGTGTGAGTGGAGGGGAACTCCAGTTTTGGCCAGGCACGTCTCCAGGCCCGTCTCTCTCCCAGCCACTGATGACTCATGCAAGCGTGCAGCTCAAAGTAGGGGATTTCTGCCTCTCTCTCTCTTTCTTTATCCCTCTCGCTCTCTATCCCTCTCCCTCTCTGTATGCCACAGACTGACTTCTCATTCATTTGGTTTCCTATGCCTTCTCTTGTCTCTCTCTCATTTCTGTCCACCTCCTTCCCTGTCTCTGTCGATGCCATTCGCTTTTCTGTCTTTAACTCTTTCTCCCAGCCTGATACATACAGCCCAACCCCCCCACCGCCATTGGTACTGGGAATGGGTGGAAAGCCAGATGGAGCACCGCCGCTAACGAGAGCTAGCGGGAGCGGCACCGTCGGGCCGCATTCCACAGCGTCGGACCGACTCGGCCTGAGAGGAATGACATTTGGCAGCGATCCGCCTCGCTCAGCTCCCCCAACCCTGAACAGAAACAGATTCAGGCCCTGGCACTGGTAGCCCACAGCAACTGCTGGAAACCAGAAAAAAGAGATGGTTGTTCTGGAGAGAAAGAGTAGAATAAGGAGTACGAATAAGGGAAAGACCGGAGAAAAAAGTGACCAGTTGTGCTGACTTCACCCCTCATGAGAACCAGTGAGAGGGACGGAGGAGTGGGGGAGTGATTGTGCCCATGCTTCCCTGCCTTTGTGGTGCCAACTTGGGCCTAGGTTTGCTCAGGGCCATGGAGGCTGTGCTCACAGAGACTTCTTCTCATGACGCACAGCAGACAATGCAGTCTTGAAAGGAGAGAGTAGAGATTGCATTCTGGAACTCCTCAGGGTTCTTCAGAGTGTTCACAGGAGCCGAGAGAGTTCCACTGGAACCCTCTGAAGAAAAGGTCTTTGTTGAGTTTTTCCTTGAGTCTCATCCTCTGATCATCAGCCAGTAGTAGGCATGTGCCAGTACAAAATGCAAGTGAATATGCTCTGAACATGTCTCTGTCCTCTGTTTTTATTTATGTCTATATTGGCTGTTCTCATTTTCTTCTCCAAAGTCCCATTCAATCTAGAAAGCTAGAAAGCTGACTCACCTTGTGAAAAAAACCCCCCAATGCAGCAGATATTGCAATCCATATCAATATGGCCTAGATATGAACTGATGACAACTATGACCCAGAACGGTGGGGTGGGCCTATGGCCTGGTCTCCCAGAGGCCAGCCTAATCTCCCGTCACACCCATTGGCTTTCAGTGGGCTTTCATTCAGAAGCACAAGGCTGCGTCAGTCACCAAACCACAAGTAGCATGTGACATGTTTTAATGACCAATAACACACAACTCTTGGCTGTTAACACGTTTTCTTTAAAGTCAATGATTTGACAGTGATTTGCTGGCTGGGTGGCCCATAGCTGAGTACATACAGTACGGGATGAGGCATTGCTATGAGACAGTTTAATCACAGCGCTGTCACTTTCAGCTGTTTTTCACCATCTGTTGGTCTCTGTATATTCATCTGACTCACATCTTCACATCATCAGACATCACGCATACAGATCAAGTATGCTCTATAACGCCCAAATTTCAACAGATAAAGTATGCTCTGTGACTCCTACATTTCAACACTCCAAACTGGACTCGTTGTTGGCTACATGTGACCTGAGGTGGGTTTAAATTCCATGAAGAGAAGCGAATATTCGCTAGAATGTTTGTCTGAACAGATCAAAGTGAATGATTTTGTGTTAACATTACATGTCAATGGTAACTCTCCATCCAACTCCCAACATGTTCGCTGAGAAATACCTCCTCAAAGTGTTTGCGAGTGTTCGCAAATGTTTACGGAAAACTCAGGGCAAACAGAAAACTGTTTGCAAACATTTGTGAACGTTCACCTACGTTTGCGAATTTGAACGCACCCTTGGATGTGGACGGAAGCAACAGGATTGTTTGTGTGGTGTTCATCCTCACTGTGACCAGGGTGAGCCTTATGACTTGACTGTAAAGCAACACACAGACACCCCTTGCACTACTACTGCTATCCAGAATGCTTAAGCAATGAACCTCAAGAGGCTGTAGATTCCAGTGATTTTAAAACAACAAAAGGGTATTTATTTCTAAAATCACTAGAACCTATGACCTCATGGGGTTTATCACTTTTCTAAAACAATTACTACATTTACCTGGCAAGGTTTCTTAGAATAAATACACAACAACTAGAAATAAAATGATTTATTCATAAATATTTATTTTTTTTCTGCCAAGAAATGTAGTTCTTCCAGCAGAATTGTTGCCAAGCAATGCAGAGATGCAGCAACTCAGACACAGTTGTAACTTATTAACTGTTTTCTATCAATTCAATGTGCAGTAATACAGAATGGTATGGGGTCAACGTGAATGGTTGCAGAGTGTTTTACAATGGCTTTGAACGCGATTCAGCCCATCATAATCAAAGACCGGATCTATTCATTTTAGACGTTCTGGCTCCAAAACGCACTAATCAATCAATTCTGGTTTCATTTCTTTAGAACATAAGTGTCTGATACACCATGCTGTCCATTTTGTATAGCAGTTGTATCATTGATAATAATAATGATAATGATAATGATAGTGTATTGCATGTATCAGCTTAAGATGTGGTCCTTTGCACAGAGTTTAGCATGTGATCCGATACCAGTGTTTTGCACTTCAAGAGAGTTACTGAATGGCCAGTTATTGTATGTTAGTTTGGTGAGACGTGTTCTCCTTTCTCTGTGTGTGTTTGTGTGTCCCCTCAGTGCTGTCGAGGCTGGAGGGCTCTTGAGGTGTTTTCCTATTGAAAAAAGCACAGGTGTTTTCCAACCCTCAAGCATCTCAAGAGTGGACCCCCATCTCTCTTGCTCTCTCTTTTCTCTCTCTCTTTCTCCCTCTCTCTCCCCCTTTGTCTTCACCTGGGTGGGCTTGCGTGCAAAAGAGTGGCCGTCGTGAGAGTGTGAAACCTCCTCTTAATTTGCAGCCCCTGCTACTTGAACTGTAAACACCCCCAGGCATTTGTCATGTATTTCAAAACCATCTGACTCCGGTGTGCTAACGATGCTATTTTAAGACGCTGGCAAAAACTTCTGCTGCGTGCGTGCGTGTGGCCATCGGAAAATTGGTGTAGCAGAGGCTCCTGTGCATTTGTCAGGACAGTAATGCATCTGTGTGTTTATATGTGTGTGTGTGTGTGTGTGTGTGTGTGCTTGGGGGGGGGGGGTATGACTCCCTGGGGAGAGGTGGTCTAACCATCTAATTCTACAACCAAACCCCTGCAGGGCCGAGGCTAGTCTGTTAATGCCCAGCCGGGCTATACCATCCGTCATCCTCACCACACACCACCTCCACTTGGCTGCCCCACTCGGCAAGACTGTGTGCACCATGCAGGGATCCTCTTTCATACTCCTGCTGGAATGCAAAGTGAGACAGCGCAGGAAAGCAGGGAAATTAGACATGCTTTCGTGATGTTTGCTGCCAGGGAACACAAGGACAAGAGCAGGATTCACTCTGTCTCTTTTTTAGCTTGTCAGTGTTGGACCGAACTTGTGACTAAGAAAAAGAAGGGAGAAAAGGCCGCACTTTGCTGCTGGGGTAAGCAGAGTTTCAGAAGCTCAACGACCCCCCACCATCCTGGAGTGCCCAAGCAGTGCCCAGGGAGCTGAAGTGTACCTCTCCTGGGGTTTCCTCTGGCAGTCAGTTTATCTACCAATCAAGACTAGCTTTAGATGCCATTAATGAATGGTCATACCTGGACAATTCCGGGCCTCCAGCCTCATAGACACATGTGCTGAATTTTATCCATGCCTAAGTTATGTTATACAAGAGTAATTCATCACTTTGTAGAAAGTGTATTCAAAGAACTCACAGTGTTGTGTGTAGTTTTTCAATACAAACTCAACACATGTCAACATTAAAGATTGCTGAGTCCCTTCTAAATGGTGGCAGAATTGCATGTATCTTTTTTTTGTGTTACCCTAAGTACTCATGTTCTGTTAGACTATTTGTCTCCATTTGTAACCAAACCCAAAACTCAAACCCCTCTTGTCGCCCAGTGGAGAATTAAGTGGAATTTTGTCACTGTAGACCAACGTCTACTACACATGGAGGTTCTTCAGAACATTTGTTGCTGTGCCTGAGCTCCCCCTTGGCGTTTGGAAAGATGTCCTGTCCCCATGGTGCTCAGAGCCTCTCCAAAAGGATGCTCTGCCACGGCGTTTACACAGTCCATCATGGTGAATTTAAGACTTGTGTTTTGATACTCTAATACCCATAGTTATACATGCTTTAATTGGGGCCCGATGTTGTCATGGCAGCCACTAACAGTTGTGTTTGTGTATTTGCTGTGTTGGATCTCGCTTTGGTCCCCTTAGGTCTCCTCTTTGCCAGGACAAGCATGTGAACAGGGAAGAGTTCAGACTCAAGGGTGGTTTTCCTTGGAGTAATGGATGCAAGCATAAACACCATCAAACAAGAGAGAGATGGAATCGATTAATAATTGAGCAAGGGAACTTTGAACAATTGGCAGTGTTAAAGGTGCCTTGTGTTAGAATGAATAAAATGATTGCACATTTGGGGGGGGCTTGTGACAAGTAGCACAAACAGCAAATTGTTCACATCTTTAATATCGTATTGTTTGTCAAATGTGACGCAATAGAGTTGCACAACAGCCATAGGAGAGTCATGGAAATCAAGGGCGTAGGTTTGGTCTCAGCTTTGGTGGGGACATCCAACCCCCCCCCCGGCTGAAAAGTTAACTTTTCTGACAAGAGTCAGACTGTCAATAGACAATAGCCTCTTTCATTATTTATAGTACTCTAAAGATAAACTAGCATCTCCGACTGGAGAGAAATATGTGCAGACGAAAACAATTGTTTAAACGTAAATAAATGTTTGACCACTAGATGCCAATTTGGTTTCTCAGATAACAGAAGCTAAGCATATCTTAAATTTGCCCAGATTATATAGTCACATATATCATATAGTCATATAGTTATATAGTATTTTATTTATGTTACTGAGTATGGAAATGCACCATAGTTCAGGATTGAATATGTCTATGTCTATGAATTTATGCGACTCTAAATTATATTTGTATTTGCTTAACTGTAATTGGAATTCTTTTGCTGTAAGATACCAGTGCCTTAATGGCGATTTCCTTTGTTATTTCAGACTGTTGGCAATACAGAATATCAGAAGTGAATCTACTCCTTCTCATTATATTGTACAGCAATGCTGCTGACTCCAACTGAATTGACAATTTGACATAGGCTAATAATTAGAACCTCACCTGAAGCCCTGATGCTGTTTCCTCAACCTGCCATCCATCTGTAGTGATTTGATGCTGTCTTCCCTGCATACAAAGTGGTTCATTCATTTTGTAGCCTATCCTTTGGCTAGCGAGTTTAACCCTCCTACCATGTTGTATAGGGAGGGAAAGTAATCTCATCGCCATTTAGTGGTTGCGTTCCTAGAGTTTAGCGGAGGGGATGGGATTTTTTTTTAGAAAAAATATATCTCGGTTCACATTGGGATCTTAATTTAATGCTAGGCCTAATGTTAGGCACTGGGGTCACCTCTATTGCTTCAAGTGGTCATACCTTATTTTTAGGATCAGTTGAATTGTTTTGAGTTTTTGTCGTAACATGGTGATAACAAACTACAGTTGCATGTGACGTCACACGTTTGGGCGCTTAATCTCTAACTGATCAATACGGCAATTTGCTTAACTGGCTTACATATTTTTGTAATAACGGAAGGTGATGTAAACCGCGTGGTGATAACCTTTATGTCTGGATAACTGGTGTTGTGCTTCTACTCACATGAAGAGCTGGCAGTAAGTGTTAAGTGGCAATGCTAACCAGGCTAATAAACAAACCATGCTACCGTGAGTAACGTCGAAGGGTAAAGTCACGTGGCTTTTTTGTAGTTCGTTTATGAAACAAAAGGAGCAATTTCGATTTTTTTAAATAAGGCAAAATAGTGTCTGACATTTTCACAGTTAGAAGAGTATTACTGTATAGACACTGAAAAATATTTTTGGTGGATAAGATCGCTGATTTGGCTTCACAGTATTTTTTTGAAAATAGGTCTATTGGAGCTGCTCTTCGATAGGAACGCAACCACTTGGGGCGCTGGTTTTCACTTTCCCTCCCTATATGATAGTGTTATTATGACCGCCGCGCAGCGAAGCGGCGGTCATATAGGTTTAGTCAGATTTTTTTTTTTTTTTTTTTCTTTTTCGCATGTCCAAATTTCTGTCAATGATTCCCGGGACACTGAAAGACCGGGGTAGACGAAACTTGGTGGGCATGTAACCCCATATGGATAGCATGGAACCATCGTTTTTTGTTTTGATCTGTAGCCCCCCCGCTGGACTGCACCCCCCGAAAGGAGGGTAGGGCAGACACAGTTTTCTGTGAATATCTCGAGAACCGTAAGGTTTAGGAGGACCATTTTTTTTTGTATGTTGATCTCAAGGGGCCATGTCAACTATTCCATAACCACTCATTTCATGTATAGCGCCACCTAGTTAAACACAAAAAAGTAAAAATGAGGTGTTGTAATCGCAGGTATCTGTGACCTAACATAGTCAAAACTGCACGAAATTGGAAGTGTAGGGTCATTATGACACCCTCTGAATGCACGCCAAGTTTCGTGGAATTCCGTTCATGGGGGGCCACACAATAAATTAATTTATGTTACTATACACCAACTGGCCTGTAGGTGGCCGGATACAGTTTTCTGTGAATATCTCGAGAACCGTAGGGCCTAGGAGGTCCACCTTTTTTTTGTATGTTGATCTCAAGGGGCCATGTCAACCCATCCCATTACCACTTATTTCATGTATAGCGCCACCTAGTTAAAAATTAAAAAGCAAAAAATTAGGTGTTTTCATCACAATATCTCTGGCTGACATGGTCAAAACGGCACGAAATTGAAAGTGTAGGATCATTATGACACCCTCCGAATGCATGCCAAGTTTTGTGTACTTTCGTTCATGGGGGGCCTTACAATAAAACAATTTATGTGTACATTTAGTGACGTACACCAACAAGGATTCCTGGGACACTGAAAGACCGGGGTACACAAAACTTGGTGGGCATGTACCCCCACATGGATAGCATGGAACTGTCATTTTTCGTTTTGATCTGTAGCCCCCCCGCTGGACTGGACCCCCCGAAAGGAGGGTAGGCCAGACACAGTTCTCTGTGAATATCTTGAGAACTGTAGGGCCTAGGATGACCATTTTTTCCGTATATTTGCCTCCAGGGGTCATGTTAACCCAGTTCATGTGCACACATGTGCACAAACAGATACACACACACACACACATTCACAGTAATCATACGTATGACCAGGGCCGGCCCGAGGCATAAGCGAACTAAGCGGCTGCTTGGGGCCTCCTGGCCACCAGGGGGCCCCCAATCGAGTTTCTTTTTTTTTTTTTTACATAATAAATAACGTAAACAAGTGACATCAATGAATGAATAAATGAAACAATTATCATTCAAATCAAGAAAATTATGATTTCATGATCAATATGCCTGCCTACTGCTACTGTGTCTGCCAGCCTTTGAGTCACGCGCATAAAGTGCTAGACACCTCAGGTGCATATACAATTCGTGCAGACACTGCATCAAGTTCAACAATCGGAAGAGACGGTAATGTTAAGACAAGTCACAAAAAAGGACGTATCTCTCTGGTGCCGAAAACAGAACGAAGAAAATGACAGAGGAGGAGAAAAACGAGCAAGATACAGGTATGTTTTGCATGATTATTTACAGTATGTTTTGTGCTTGAGGTAGCTAGCTAGCTGTCATGATCTAATATAAGCCATCACCAGAGCTAAATCTCCGCCATCAACAGAGAAATGTCTCCCATTAATATATATTTATCTAGATGTATTTCAGATGTCAAGGATATTCGGATTGTTTTGGATGTTCAATCAAGCATGTACCCTTGCTCTAGGTGGGCTTATTATGTCGTAAATTAAAGTTAGCTAGCTGACTGAAGTGGACATTAGCACTACAGTAGCTACATGAAAACGTAGCTGAAGGCAAATTTACCACAGAGGGATTGTTTCTGATTTCGTACCTGAAAGTGTTGATAGTTTATTACTGCTCTATAATATGTGACATAGTGGTAAGTCTGATAGCAACAACAGACTAAGCCCAGGCTCCCAGTCCCAACCCAACCCACTGACTAACGCGACTCTGGGCATCGGTAACGTTCCAGCTTCATAGGCAAAGATGGAACAGCAGTGCGCTCTGCTCTAAGATCTTTGGAGAGAGATGGTAGTGTTTGAGAAAATATACCATGTTGGGTGGGGAGACTTCTGTGATGAAAATAAACTTACATTTGATTAAGATAGTGGCAAGTGATGTAGCGGTGCTACCCTAATATTTAGGCTGCAGTAGATCACCATGTTAAGCGTTCACCATACTGCAATTAAGTATACTCTTTTGATTATGCCTCATTTGCCAATAGAATATGAATTGTTATATGTGGAATTGCTTGTTATTTGAGTGAAGTAATGATAGCAAAATAAACTCATTCTGCTCGATCAACTATGCACTTATGCAATATTTTTTTTTTTCAGAGACACTGTTGAAGTCCTTTGGAGCACATCTCTACCTCTACCTAACTCTACCTACCAGAAGGTGAGGTTTTCTTGATGGCAAATGGTTACATAGCCTGTTAATATGACACGACACATTTAACATCGTTTTTTTTTATTTATTTATGTATTTATTTAATCATTGCAGGTTCGTCCACTGCAGAGTTGCAGATGCCTAAAAACCAGGAACGAAGTAGGAATAATTATCTATTTTTTGGGACATTTTATTTTTGATTATTAATGTTTGTCTATTTTGTTTTTATTTTGTAGTTGAAAATTGCTCATTTAATGCACATTTGCGGATTTGTTCAGCAAATCTGTTGAAAAACAAGTCATTAAACTGATGTACTTGTTTACAACAAATACAAATGCTGTTGTATTTTGTTATTTGTCAATTCAACTTCAGTAAACCACCCTTAGTGCTTCACTTTGAATATGAATGTTTCAAATAAATCTGTGATTTTAGTACCCTCTAAGATTAAAAGGTGACAGGGTTGGTGTAAATAACAACTATATTAATACATTGGTTTACCAAGCACATGGGGCCAGAAGTCTAGATTGGAGCCCCAAAACATTTTTGGCATGTGAGCAAGGATGGATTACTGAATGAGCCTACCGAGCCCAAGAGGTCAAGGGACCCTGAACCCCAAGTAGTTGTGTGAATTCACTACCAATAAGTCAAAAAGCAAAAGGCTATGAATCTGAACAAATTTAGGTACTGCCCTTCTCCAGCTGACCATCCCAAAAATGCACCAGAATACAGGAAATCACATCTAACCCCCCCCCCCCCCCACACACACACACACACACACACACACACCCACCCGTTTGTACCCACATTTGCACAAACAGGGTAGGGGGAGAGGGTCCTTATGCATCTGTGTCCAGGGGGACAGTAGTTCATAATCAGTCGCTGTATTAATACATAACCTCACTGTATTAATTTATAATATGACATTATAGTGTGAAGTTGTCAATTATCGCCAAGCACAGGTGACTGCGTTGTGGGAGGGGGCCCCCAAATCAAATTCTGCTTAGGGCCCCCAAAAGGCTTGGGCCGGCACTGCGTATGACACATACTCACACAGTAGACATATGTACGCTTCCATGCACAGGCACATACGCAGGCACGCACACACACACACACACACACACACACACACACACACACACACACACACACACACACACACTCACTCACTCACACACACACACACACCCACACACATAACATAACACCCACACACATAACACACAAACAATCAAGAATTTCTCATAATTATGAACAGGCAAGATGGAGGTGGGGTTGTATAAAATGAATTTTACATGTGAAATCTATGAACTAATCATGTTTTGGTACTTGTTGTCTAGCAGATACCAGTGAGAATTGAGTGTGGATAATGCAATTTAGTGAGACAGTTAGAATCATATAGGCCTTTCAGCGTGATTTCTTTTTGTGGAAAAAATGTGCTGGACTGGGCGGCGGTCATATTTTGTACCGCTCTGCGGTACATCTAGTTTTAATATTATTCATCAAATAATGATTCATTATATTTGAATAACCAACAGTGTTAACTTATTTACATTGCCAACACGTTTTTACAGCATGTGTCATAACAATGCAATGACAGTCCTTCAAACGAATTTGGGTCTCCCTTTTATTTCTCTGCATTGTGTAGGCTACACTCAGAAATTCATAACATAAACAGAATAGAAACGAAAAATGTCCAGATCCAATGTTTATTGTGACTTCCAAGATTCTAACTTAAGGTAGGCTAATTAACATTCAGTGACTTGGTAATAGCATCTATTGTGATAGCGCGACATATATGCAACAGTGCTGCACAGCCCTAATCAATACTCCTGACCTTGGTTGAAAGATTACAGAAGCTAGGTTTATCTTTAACAATATCCTGGGTAACATATGCTATCACCAGTTAATACTATTTTTCCACATAATAGAATCTGCATAATTTGAAAGCCTGGTCACTACCACTGCTAGCTTGTGTGGCTAGTTATTTTGCTTACTTACACTCTGCTTTATGAAAAAGCTTCGTATTTTCGTCCCCTTTCTTCTTCTTGGGTGGCATAGCTGATCTACACACCACAAAAAGGGGTTTGTATGTATGCTGAAGGGAAAATCAAAATGTTTCACTCTAGCCTTTCATGTGGTAGGCCTATGTATTGACAGACACCCATACAGAAAAATTATATATTCACATATATGCAGCTTGAACATATTCCAGTATAAGCACATCTATGTTAAATAAATATATTTACATCTATGTGAAATACATATATTTACATGTATGTATCAATATATTTCAAAATATAAGTAAATATTCAATATTGGCCACTTTCTTATATTTTATGCATATAATTAAATATATTTAAATATATGGCAGTAAGAAGCATGATCACATGACCCTTAATGAAGATTCTGATCACATGATCTATATATTTCAGACATATATTTCTCTAATATAGTTCATATTCTACTATGGTTTGATATTTTCCGCATTGATCAATAAATATTTCACTATTGTGTTTACTTAAAATGAACCATAGTATCAGTATAAAGAGGAAGAAACACACAACACTTCTGTTATCTTTTATTCTATTTTATTGAAAATCTTTGTTTTTGTGATGGAACCTCAGTTCTGTCACTTTGGCATTTATTGCCTGGCCCAGCAATCTGGAGTGAGTGTCTGGCCTGGGAACTGCTTCAGGGTGGCCTCTGAATAAGACAGAACATATACAAATAGAACATGCAAAATATTAGTGACACAAATACAGATGCTAAAGTGCAGAAACACTGTTGTGTTATCACGATAATTGGAGATAAATACAAAGTGATTTGGAGAGAAAGACATACAAATAAAATAAACTCACCAATTATCGTCTTAGTCCTCTCAGGGTCCAGGCATTCCCTCTAAGTGCCTCCTAAAAATAGCACAATCAATTAGGACCTCAAATAGTTACAGTTTACTAACACAGAAAAGATCTATGATGGTGAGGCGAAAAAATGTGAAGCAGTCCACACAGACAGCCTAACACTTTTAAATGAGACAACACAACTAATATATCATATACACAGAAGAGAGAAGCACACAGATACACACTGAAAGGAAAAGTTAGTTTCATCCTCAAATTTTTACTAAACTTGTACAACCAAGAAGCTGCTATTTCATTAAAGTTAAACATGTACATTTTAATGTAAAAGTTCACATCTGTATGAAAACACTCTACAAACCTTGTTGAATAAAAGCCTTCAGACTCACAACCTCCTCTTGGAGAGTCATTATCGCCACCTCTTCTTTAGGTGGTTGTCAGTTCTGGGTTATCTCCCACAGCTCACACTCATAGAGAGCTCTACCAGCCTTCTCTGAAACCTGCAAGTGAACAGAATATACAGCATGAATGAGAGTGGCGTTGGTAAAGGGTATACTCGCGTAATATGTAATGTCCTGGGATATTCCCACTCATGAAGTGTCTCCCATCCGAGACTGCTATCTGAGACTGTAGGGAAGCTGTACCAACCATCATAGAAAGATACGGTTGGAAAGGTATTTCAGTTCACTTTGTGTCCCCAGTAGCTTGAAGCTAATTTCTTGTCATTCAAAAGATCAAAACTACTCAAACAAATGTATAAATTCTCAGAAACAAAAGGTTATGTTCTGCATTCGAAAATAGACCTTTAACAAAAAAGTTATATTCATAAGTAAACATTATTTTTTGCTTACCTTTGGTCTATGTGATGATGAAGCATCAACATCAACATTTGTCAGTGAAGCATACTAGCTGCTACTGGTTGGGCTTGGGTCGTCTTGGTCTCAGGTCTTCTGGTCCTTCCTCCGGTGTCCTTGATGTAGCTTTCGAGTGTTGCCTCTCTCTCGAAAATGTAAAAAAAAAAGGGGGTTTCAGTGCTCAAATATACTATATGACCATACATGGTCCTTTTCAATACAATTCAACTTTTACATTTCCATAATTTAGCATGGGTATGAATGGTTTTGCAAGAATGTCAGTGAACAAAGCATGACAAAGTAGTTTGATAGTGCACAAAAACAAAACACATTACTTGCAATACCATTTCCATGAAATTAAGCACAGTACTTGTGTCTTCAATTTCTACACGTCCATTCTAATACTCTCCCACACATACCACATTACATCCTATCTAAAAAAAAGAGCTAATGTTAGCTCTAAGTGTTGTCCATGATGCAACAATAGCAGCTAGCTAGCTAAACCACAGTGCATAGAATGTCTAGAAGCTACACCTTAGGCTAGTAGCTAATGTTAACCATTACATTTTCTGTCTTGCATGACAAATCATAAGTTAGCTTCTATTTATGCCTAGCTATCAATCTACATGCCAGAGGCAAATATACTACCAAATATGACCGGGAGACAGGTTAAATTGGTATTTCACTGTCATTACAAGTCGTTTTCATTAATTGTCCAAACGTTTCTCAGTGAATTTATTTTTCAAACCCCTTTCAGGTGTAAAAAAATAAAGCTAGCGCTGGCTAATTTATGCTAACGTTAATGTTACAGAAAGTAGCAAAGGTTAGCTTCCAGCTTCCACCAATAATACCATTGTTAATTCGGACATTAACTTCTGCAAATGTTATATGAAAGCAATTCAGCATACAATGAAGATCTACTTACCAGCAATTTTGACCACCATGGCCTCGAAAACCGGCCAAGAGCCTTCCTCCCCTCCACCACATAACGTTTGTTTCTAGCAAGATGTTGTCCCATCCAGAGCCGTTGAAAAAGTCTTCCTCATTAACGTTAACTTAGGTCTACTAATGCAGTCAGTTGGCAAAATACTGGTTTTGCCCTCATACTCCCCGCCAATCCACTTAGAGCAAACATTTTGCATTTGGACTAGTAGTAGCTGTTAGTTATGCCAAAGATCCTTATCAACCGTCTCTGGTTATGCTTATGTAGTGAAAAAGCTGCAAACATTTTAACCGTTATTCCAACGACCTTAGAGTACGTTGGTAGTGACGTATTTTGAAGTTGAAGGTTTTTTGTAAACCCCACCCATCACTGCCTGTGTGCAAATAAGTTAATTGAATATATTCACCATATATGTTCATGTACGATATCCACATATATGTTACATTGCTGGGTCCCACATATACTTGCATATATACATTCTTGTACTATATATGTATTAAATATATTGTAGCCATCTATTTAAATATAAGCTGGATGTAGCTGCATATATGTGAATATATTTTTTCCCTTGATTTTTTAGCCTACTGTTGTCGTTGACACACCTGCTCGCTTGACTACACGCTAAAATATCGGTGGGGACAATTTTGTCATCTTAAAATATTGGTTAGGACTAGTCATGAGCGTCCCACCCTAAATCTACGCCCATGATGGAAATCTGTGACCACATATGTCCACAAATGGAAGAGTGATTCTGAAGCTCTGATAGTGTCAAAGTGCTGACGTACATCCTGGTTCATTTATGGGTCATAGGATGACTGTAAAAATGTATGGCACTAGAAATGCAGTCCCCAAAAATGATGTCTGAGATTTGTGGCAGTGACCTAATTATCATCTCAGAATCCAACAGATTTATCTGACAGAGGGGTGTAAATCTTCTGGCAAAGGTAGGGGTGGAGGAGTCTGGGGGAGGAGAGAGAGGAGACCCTTCCTTTACCATCATGTAGCAATGCATTCTGGGAGCCTGTCGTGTCAGCATTTTGGCTTATCTGTAGTCTTTTATTACAGTAAATTGTCCTTTGAGTGACTGTTGCTGTGGATATACACTAGGGTTTTAGGCCTCGTTTTTGGGTTTTCTGGGATCAGAGAATCGGCCCCATCCTCAATCACTGTAAGAGCCTGGATTAGGTTGTCTGGACAGTATATGAATAATGAAAGTAGATAACTATAATACATGCCTTGGCTCTCCTCTGTCCAAAACTATTCTCTATCTCTCTCTCTCTCTCTCTCTCTATGTGTGTTGCTGAAGATGGTTCTCTGGACTTTTTGTGCAGGCTTTGGGTGCATGTATGTACACTCACACACAGTATCAAAAACACACACACACACGCACACACACACACACACACAGTGACACACACAGACACACTCTTTCGTCTGCTCCACAGTTGAGATATCTTTTCTGAGTCTTGGCCCTCTGCCCCACATGCATCTTTCAAGTCCCTGGAAGCCCCCCCTCCAAACACACACACACACACACACTCCCTGAGAGGAACACAGCAATTCCCTCCAGGCCTTCCTTAAATCACCCGCAGACTGTAATCTTAACACAACCATAATGGCTATGTCTTTCAAGAGTGGCCAGGATAGCTTCATCGCTGAGGAAGCCGATCTCTGAGGCGCTCCCACTCCCCATAACCTACATGCTTTCGTGGCTGACAAGACATCTGGTGGTGTTTGTGTATGTGTGTGAGTGTGTGTATGTGTGTGAAATTTTCTCCATTTCCTTTTTATTGAGGAAGAGGTGAGGTGAATTCTCCCCATGAGATGAGATGCGTGGAAGTATACCTGCAAAGTATTGTTTTACAGTACTATATGTCTACAATTAATTGCCTTATAAACATTTTACACAGATCTTTTGACAACCTTTTTGTTTTAGTGGATATTTAACTCATGCTTCTAAATCTTCTTGTAAGTTTTCTAAATCAAGTTGTTTACATAATTGTGAAGATCCATGTCCATTTGCCATGTCCATTTGTGTGTGTGTGTGTGTGTGTGTGTGTGCGTGCGTGCGTGTGTGCGTGTGTATTTCTGTGTGTGCGTCTGTGTGTATGAGAGAGAGGGAGAGAGAGATGAGAGATGGAGGCTCTGTGTTGATATAATTCATCTGTAGGCTAAAGCACATTGTTTGGGGTTATAGTCATCAGTAGAAGTGTGTGTTGTGATAATATCAGCTTGAGTATCTAAATGTTTTCAGTGTGCTTTCAGTAATGTTAGGTGGAGAGGTGATGGGTGTGTGTGCATCTTAGTGTGTGTGTGTGTGTGTGTGTGTGTGTGTGTGTGTGTGTGCACATGCGTGTGGGTATGCATAGAATTTCCAGGGGCAGGTTTTTGTCAAATGAGAATTACGGTCTGATGGTTTGACATTTCCACAATTGATCAAATACAGGACCAGATGTTAAAATTATATAATGTATACCAATGATATAAAATAAAATCATATAAAAATTAATTTGTCTACTTGTTAATTCCCAGTTGATGATGATTTGGCTCTAATAATGATGAACAATTTACTTCAACTCTATGCAATCAGTTATTATCTACACAAGCATTTTGTCATTATTTTTTTTTGTGATTAACTTTTTATTGCAAGTTTCACAACATAAACAAAACTACACTAACACACAAACACTGACCGTCAGTAAAAGCAAAAGTCAAAACCAAGGAAAACAGTTGTACACCACTTAATACAAGTAAAATAAAAGAAAAAAGAGAAGATGGGCCCATATAAATAAAAATCAAAACAAATAAACAACATTTTACAAACACATGTGTTATTGGTGTTTAAGGAGCTTGTTCAATTCTACCACTTCGTATCCCCAGGCTGACACAGTTTGGGGCTTCGCCCAATTATCTGGTTGTTGAGTATTCCAAATTAGCCATATATTGCGCATTCAACAACCAGTGTTTTATCTCTGTATTAGACCAATATTCTAGAATTGTTTCTTTTCTGCTGCTGTTTGTCATTAGTTTTAATTTGTTCATTTCATCAGTCTAGAATGTGGTAGGAGAACATAGTATTTGTAGCAGGACATGGGAATTGGAATTGAAATGGTGCTAGATCTTTGGGGTCAGACCATCGTAATCAAGAAAAGCATGAATCTAACGAGCGCAACTCTTTGGCTCTTGGTTTTGTGCCCTGATTTCCCTGTTTACTCAAGATTGTTTAATTGTCCTGCATATGAGGCCAACCAAACCATGTGTAAACAGATTACCAGACTCTGCCAGACACCAGAACTCTGCTCTCAGCAGTAAATATCTGCACTTTAGCGCACTCTTGTTGATTGAAACATGGAGTAAAAACCAACAGGCTCATACTGAAATAAACCTGTGTTTGTTTATAGCATGTCCTTGTCAAAAGTTCAGATCTCACCTTCCCTGAAATAAGTTCTTACTCAGTAAATATAACCATGGCACCATAGTAAAACCCACAGCTTGCAGTGTAGCAATTTTACTTTGGATGAAAAACTGGAGACAAAAACAATTTCAGGCTGATGCAACTAGTTGTTTAAACATAATTTGTGTAAATTTGAGAATAGCAATATTTCCATGGATTTCCATTCTTTTCATGTTGTGAAAAGTTATGTTTTTGAAAAGTGACCGGAAGTTTTACCCATTTTCTTCTGTACAGCTGCACCCCGTGGAAACTAGTGGATACTCTGGCCTCATTCATGGGCCTGAATCTCCATGGTCACAATAACGTTTATGTGCCAGGGAGATGAAGAGAAAAAGGTGAATGAGGTGAACGGACCAGCAGGTCTCCAAAAAGGTGTGTATGTGTGTGTGTGTGTGTGTGTGTATGTGTGTGTGTGTGTGTGTGTGTGTGTATGTGTGTGTGTGTGTGTGTGTGTGTGTGTGTGTGTGTGTGTGTGTGTGTGTGTATGTGTGTGTGTGTGTGTGTGTGTGTGTGTGTGTGTGTGTGTGTGTGTGTGTGTGTGTGTGTTTGTGTATGTGGCGTGTGGGAGTCTCAGGCTGTAAGTGTGCCGTGTATCTTTAAAGCGCAATCATTTATGTCTCCAGAGGAGTTTGGCGGAGGCTATTCCTGTCCGGCCGAGAGAGTGCTGAAGGCACAGAACGTCCGTCCATCCGGCCGGGCCGAGCATACGTCCGTGCGTGTGAGCCATGGCACATACTCTACCCCCCCCCCACCCCCCGCGACGGCAGCGGCCATCTAATCTTCATCTCCGGTTTCTGACCTCGTGCTGGGTTCAGGGGCCCCCAAAGGGAGAGAGGGAACGACGAGGGAAAGGACCCCGGACACAGGATCCTGTTAGCATCGCCTCATAAAACTCCATCTCACAGGTCAGAAGTAAACCAACACCACAGAGAACAGAGGGAGGGGAGGTAGAAAGAGAGAGAGAGAAGAAATAATAATGTGGGATTGCCTGTTTGATTAGGTATTTATGTGAATCTATAAGTAACCATGTTTAATATGAGTAGGAGTGTGTATGTGTGTGCACAGTTATGTGTCTGTAGTCTGTTAATGTTTGCGTATGTGCGTATGGCTGATTGATAGTATAGATGCATATGTGTTTATGCACTTGTGTGTGGGTGCGTGGGGTGGGGTGGGGTGGGAGTAAGTAGAGCTGAATTAGCTGTGTTCATGGAAACGACACATCTGGGTGTATTTGGGAGGTTATGATGGTGGATGATCACACCCATGACATTTGGGGAGGATTTTTCCATAGCGTCTTACCTCAGGGCGGAGTGATGGAGCAGCACTGAGTGTGTGTGTGTGTGTATGTGTGTGTGTGTGTGTGTGTGTGTGTGCGCGTGTGAGTGTGTCTGTGTGTCTGTGTTTGTGTGTCCATGAAACAGTGTGTACCCTGACCCTGCCTCTTCCCCCTATCACTATCACAGTAACTTCATACCTGAGCGCTGTGCTAAAATAAACCCTTACACCTCCACCAAATAATTTTTGATAGGTTGCTATGACGTCAGCGATGCTTTTCTTTCACCAAGGAATCATTCGGTGAGAATTCTGCTGCTTATTGTCCCCTCACTTTTCACCCACCCTCCTCCTCTCTCTCCCTCTCTCTTTTTCCACCTCTCTCTCTCTCTCACTCTGCGGCAGTAATAAACACCCGCTTGTTAATGCGGGCCTGAGTGCTGGCCTGAGTGCTGGGGTATATGGCAGTGGGGTGGCAGATGCTGAGAATGCCACAACTATATTCGGCCACCCACTTCATCAAAAACATCCTCTGTCCTCCTGGGCCTGCAGGATGGATTAAGTTATGCGGGGCCCGGTCTCTCCAGCAACCTGCACACACACACACACACACATACGTACGCACGCACACACGCACGAAGACACACACACACACACACGCACACACACACACACACACGCACACGCACACACACACACACACACACACACACACACACACTCCAACCAGCTTGCCTGCCTGCTTTACAGTGGGTTCAAAGCTATGGTGACCCATATTGAAGAGAATCTGGCTCAAGCCCCAATATTTCCAATCATTCATCAGCTTTTTGTGGCTAATATGCCTTGTCTTCTCATGTGAACAGAAATGCACTCTCACAGTCTATTACGCCTTACATAGTACATATTATTGAACTGGCACTGCTGCATTCATTGTACATAAGTATTTGTAATATATGTTACTCCTGAAAGCCAAGGTATGTTTTGTAAAACCTTAAACTTATAAGCAACACTGGGTACTTAGCAGCTCATTTAGAATGAATGGAGATTACACACTCAATATGAATTGGGGCCACAAATTCCGATACTCGTGTGTGTGTGGTATTCATTAGGACATTCATGAGAATTGAAATGTCAACAGATATTGAAATGTGCTCAGCAGGCACACATCAGCAAATACAGAGACATGTATTCTCACTCATAAACACCTACACACACACACACACACAACCAGCCAACACACATACTCTCTCACACACACACATAAACTCTCACACATATGCATGCACAGACATGAACACACAGAAATAGATGCGCGTGCACACACACACACACAGACACACACACACACAGACACACACACACACACACACACACACACACACACACACACACACACACAGACACACACACGCACACACTAACACACACACATATACTCTCATACATAAACATAGAAGCATGCATGCACAAACATGAATACACAAAAATAGATGTGCGTGCACACACACACACACACACACAGCCCAGTAAATCTGTTCACAAGCAGCAGTCTGCAGGAGAGCTCTAGGAATACTTTGCACAGCTCTTGGGAATATAAATCATAGCAACAGGAGATGGGGGTGGGGTGGGTTGGTCGGGGGGCAGTCAAAGCACCCTTTGCTGGGGTCGCGACCTCGTACAGCACGGCTGGTTTGGGTGGGTTTGTGAGGAGGGAGGGCACAGGTCCTAAATGGAAAGCTGTGGGTTCAACCCAAACCAGCCAGCGGTGCCACTCATGATGCTCTGCCAAAAATACACCAAAAGCACATTTCACATGAAGGGATGCATAACAGCAAGTTTGTTTGGTTACATACAAATTATTATCGATGCACTTCTTACTTAGCCTGGCGAGCCAGACCCACATTTACATGTAGGGTCTGGACACTCACCGTTCGCAGTGCTCAGTCCGAGGGGTGGGATAATCAGTTGTCTTTCAAATTCTCTCTGCACGCAATAGGACAGCGGCAGCGATATGAGTCCCATGCGTTTCCCACCAGCGGAGCTAGTTGGCTAGTTCAAACGTTTGCCAACTTAATAAAAGCTTAACTCGTGTCACACTGTTCGCCAACAGCAACATCCATCTTATTTGTTTTCAAGTAGCAGGGAATTCAAGCCAAACCGTTGCAACTCTGCCATCAATCATTATGTTAAGCCCACCTACCGACTCTATACACGATTTCATTGGCCCGGCGAAGTCTGGGGATCTGGAGCTCACAAGCTAACGGAGAGTTGCTAGACTAACCCTGGCAGCAAATGTAATTTGCTGCCGCTAGGGGCGCGTCTAGATTTCTAGGCTACTTCTTACTCTCTCTCTCTCTCAAACACACACACACACACACAAACGCATGCGGACGCACACACACACACACACACTCACAGTGCCTCTTACTCAGAGAACTGGCCTTTTCCTTGGTCCCGTTTAACAGCATCAGTCTTCATCAGTTGCTCCTGGAATGGGGCTAAATTTGGTCTCCAATGGCCCTATTTGTTTAGTGGCGACAAAGATGCAAAAAAAACCTCGCTCCCTCCTCCTCCATAAAAAAGAGGCACACATGCTTCAGTGTGTCCAGCACAAGTGGGTCGTGCGCTGGGTTTATTTGGAAGCTCGGCTGCGTCCATGCAAGAGTGCCGTTTTGTTTCTCTGGGTTATTTGAGGTTGAGCTTTGCCTGCTTCACTGCCACGTGGTAATTAGTTACAGTCTGCGGACGCATTTGCCAAAAAATAATCAACACCCTCAGTCTATGTGAGAAGAGGTGGGGTGGTGAGTGGGGGAGAGTGAAGTTGAGGGGGGGGTTTGTTCCATCTCTTAAGTTTGCCAAGCACTCGGAGAGAGAAACATTTTTACCATCTAGCTTGAATGAGATAGATGGTGGTGGATTTGCTCCCTTCTTGATTTTCTTCCTGAGGGCACTTCAAAGGGTTATGTGGGGGTGGCAGGAGGGACTTTCCATGAGGTCACATTTTGTTTTCTAATAAAAATACATAATTACTTTCTGTCAACACCTCAGAACATATGTCAAAACCAAAACCGTTATATCATAATTATAACTTCAGATGACCTTTATAACACAGGATAAAGGTCTCTAATCCAATGTGACATTCTAATGTAAAATACAAAAAATATAAGAAACGTGACTTGAAGAGTGGTTTGTGGTCCTACTTCAATACACTAATTCAATGCCAAATTCAACTTATTGTTCCTCATTCTTCTCTAGCTATTTATACTGTGAGCAGTAAAAAAAAACCTGTCGTTTGCACATGTTCCTAACTCTGTAAATGGGAAACAAACATGGAACGCCTCATAGACAATTCCAACCAATCAACACGGTGCTTCAGTAACACAGAGTGAGATTTGATTGGCTGTTGAGCTCAAATATCCACCCTTTCAGCAGAATCATGGACTCTGCCTTTAAGCGAGCTGTTGTGTGCAGTTTTAGGGGAAAAGAAGGGGGTTTGTACCAGCGATGGCCGCACTGCACAGAGCCGTCGGCATCGACCAGTAAAGTCCCACTGCCTCGTCGGGCCTGTTAAAATGGGACTAATAAATAGTCTTCAACAGAGATGGGTATCTCTCTCTAGAGATTACAGCAATCACCTCAGCAAAATGACTTCACACCAAACATGATTTATGTAAAACTGTCACAGCATAATTATTAATTTGCATGTCCAGTATATTAATGTATCCACCACACAAGAAGAAGACCTGAAGGCCAAAACGTTATCTTAAATAAAAAAAAAATACATACAGTTAGGAGTGTGTGATAACTATTTTTATTATCAAAGTTCCAGTGATCAGCGCCTCATGACAATTTTTGATCTGCATCACATTTTCATTTAATCCGGCAAGACAATTATTATATTTTAATTATATATTTTTCTTCCTGGACAGCTGAACATGGCTTCAATAACACATTGAAAAAAACACACAAATCACACGAGTAATCGTGCTGTTGTGGCTTGAAGTTCAGAGTGTTACAGTAATAGGCCTTTTGGTGGTAGTGGAACATTGGGGGTGTGTCCGGGCGCTACCCACGCACTCATGACTCACCCGTAGGCCAGCAGCTACTGTGAAAGGTCACTCAAGTCGCCAGAGTGCTGCTGTTGTTGCCATAGCTCCCGCTGTGTTTAAGTAAGTAAGTTTTTTTTTTATAAAGCACATTCAAACAAAACTTTCACTGACCAAAGTACTGTACAAAATGAAAGAATTTATAATAAACATATAAATACAGTATGAGACGCATACATGTGAGCGTAGCCTCAACACCGAGAACAACAGGAGAGTCCAAGGCAATACAGGCAATTCAGCCATACAGGTTTGTTTTTAGAGGTCTAAAGTGGTAATCTCAACCAAGCCCTGGGCAATGAGTCCATCTTAAATATACACATGTGTATTTACATAACAGCAGAATTTACAATGTTTTGTATTTACACAATAACCACAGCGATTACATTATTTTTTTTTTGGTGCAGTCCCCATACAACAACCTTGCATGTCCTGAAGATTCTGAAGGAGTCTTCTTCTGAGATGCAGGATGGGCACCCAGTTTGGTTGTGCAGGGTTGACCTGAGACCTCTGACATACTTAAAAACTGCACAGAACAACACAGAAGTTAGAGTGGGCCGCTGGACACTGGTAGGTACAACAGGGATCAGTGAAGTTCAAGGAATTATGTACCCCATAATCATTTTTTTCCCCAAAACAGGCTACAATTTCTTCAACAAAACAACTTATTTATAGCTGCGACAATGCAGTGGATGTGCGTTCGTTGATTTGCGCAGTGCTTTAAGCCGCCACTTGTCAGAGACGGCAGATACCCTCTGAGAGGAGCTGTGGAGAAAGATGGAAAGAGCACAGGGGTAGACTGCAGCACACAACACAACACAACCACACAACTAGATCACATCACAACCACACAACACAACACAACCACACAACTAGATCACATCACAACCACACAACACAACACAACCACACAACTAGATCACATCACAACCACACAACAAGAACAAGGGCACAACACAACCACACAACTAGATCACATCACAACCACACAACACAACACAACCACACAACTAGATCACATCACAACCACACAACACAACACAACCACACAACTAGATCACATCACAACCACACAACACAACACAACCACACAACTAGATCACATCACAACCACACAACACAACACAACCACACAACTAGATCACATCACAACCACGCAACACAACACAACCACACAACTAGATCACATCACAACCACACAACACAACACAACCACACAACTAGATCACATCACAACCACACAACACAACCACACAACTAGATCACATCACAACCACACAACACAACACAACCACACAACTAGATCACATCACAACCACACAACACAACCACACAACTAGATCACATCACAACCACACAACAAGAACAAGGGCACAACACAACCACACAACTAGATCACATCACAACCACACAACACAACACAACCACACAACTAGATCACATCACAACCACACAACAAGAACAAGGGCACAACACAACACAACCACACAACTAGATCACATCACAACCACACAACTAGATCACATCACAACCACACAACAAGAACAAGGGCACAACACAACCACACAACTAGATCACATCACAACCACACAACACAACACAACCACACAACTAGATCACATCACAACCACACAACAAGAACAAGGGCACAACACAACACAATCACACAACTAGATCACATCACAACCACACAACAAGAACAAGGGCACAACACAACACAATCACACAACTAGATCACATCACAACCACACAACAAGAACAAGGGCACAACACAACACAATCACACAACTAGATCACATCACAACCACACAACAAGAACAAGGGCACAACACAACACAACCACACAACTAGATCACATCACAACCACACAACAAGAACAAGGGCACAACACAACACAACCACACAACTAGATCACATCACAACCACACAACAAGAACAAGGGCACAACACAACACAACCACACAACTAGATCACATCACAACCACACAACAAGAACAAGGGCACAACACAACACAACCACACAACTAGATCCCCACTGCTCTGTGCTGCTGTGCACTTGGGGCGGTGGTAGTGTAGTGGCTGAAGTTGCTGGTCCTGTATGCAGTAGCCTGAAACGGCTTCCACCGTTGTGCCCTTGAGCAAGGCACTTAACCCCAAGTTGTTCTGGGGACAATGGCCCTTGTAATATAACTGAGATATGTAAGTCACTTTGGATAAAAGCGTCTGCTAAATGAATACAAATAAATGTAGATTCACTACAATCCCTCAACTACAATCCCTCACTGTCACTTAAGCTTATGTGCAAGGAGCACTGTGGCCCATACAAAGTAGCTGCTGTGTCATCCAGGTGGGTGATTGGTGATGGTTAGTGAAGTTCTCCCTTCACTGTCAAGTGCTCTGGAAGCCTTGAAAAGAGCTTCATAAATGTTGTCATCGTTGCTTTGACCTCATTTCCTGTCTGATTTAAAAGGTAGCCATCATCACTCAGGAAGCCTTTTTGATTTCACTTTGAAAGATCAAAACATAGTCGTTATTTCACCCATCTCTTCTATTTTTTGAAATTAACTAAATTCACCTCATCCAGAAACAATTTCGCATAGGAAGGAAAAGAACTTCCACAAATATTATGCACAATCCTGCATGCCTAAATCATGGCAGGCTTCAAAGTAAAACCAGCCTCACACTTGCCCGCCACAGCCGTTCTCCAGTCGTTGTAACCTTATTTGACATGTCTAGCTGGGCGGAGCTGTCATGTTTAACATTTAGTGAGACATAAACCATTTTAAGAGCCTTGTAGAGTCCAGGCAGCCCTCACTGTGTTGTCTTATGGGAGGTATGCCAGGGCAGCGAGCTCGCTGATACAACATGGCATGCCACATTCCTGACTGGCAGACCACCCTAACGCCCTAACAGAGAGCATCCATAACTCCACTCATGCCATTCCTTTTTGGATTTATGTTGTTGGTCAGATTTTTATTTATTTTTTGCTGCAGGAGGAACTCTTTAAAAACATGATTATACATTATGATGATACATTGCTACATGCTATGATTTCTTATAGTTTTGGAGAGGCTGCCGAAAGGAAAACAGAAAGGGAGGTGTGAAAAAACAGGGTTCATTGAGGGTTCTGTTTGTCTCTAATGGAGGTTTGAGCTCTTGCTTCTTGTGACAGCAGAGCAATGGTATCCTGGTGGCCTTGGCTGGGTCAGTGTTTGTGTCACTCCATTCCTGCCGCCTCCACTGGGCACAGGGGCCCAGTGCTTCTGTGGAGAGGAAAGAGGCAGCCAGCAGCCTTCACCACACTCCAGTAACAACAGCAGCTCTGCTTTGTCCAGACGTCGCTCTCCCCGTCTCCTTGTGTTCTTTCTAACCATAGTAGTCCAGACGTCTCTCTCTGTGTCTCCTTGTGTTCCTTCTGACCAGAGTAGTCCAGACATCGCTCTCTCTGTGTCTCCTTGTGTTCCTTCTGACCAGAGTAGTCCAGACATCGCTCTCTCTGTGTCTCCTTGTGTTCCTTCTGACCAGAGTAGTCCAGACATCTCTCTCTCTGTCTCTTTGTGTTCTGTCTGACCATGTTCTCCTTCCCATTTGTATCCTAATAATCTATTTCTTGTTATCTTTCTCTCCTGTATTGCTTTCTCCACACCTCCCTCATTTTACCCCCCCCCCCCCCTCTCTCCATGTCCATCGCCTGCTCCAATATGGCTGGTCACAACTGCAAAACTGCTTTTGTTTCTTCTGGCCTCCTCCCCAGTTTTCCACTCACGCGCGGTTGTCTGATCTGATCTGATCAGGCCTGGCCTGGCCTGGCAGAGCCCTGGGTTGTACTTCTGGGCCCATTTTAAGCACAATGTGCCCCTCGTTTACCCTGGCACACAACAGGGCACCGGTGCCCGGGCCTATAGGGACTATGCCAGACAGAGTCATGTAACCTTGTGGCTTCCATGTTGATCTGGAACCATGTGGCCTCCATGTTGATCCTGTACTGGCTGAAGAGCATCCGGTCTGGCTGGGGGGAATCTTCAGAAGTGAGGCCTGTAGTAGCCCCCGGAAAGAGAAGGGTTTAACTCAACACAACAATTTTACTATACTTGGTGACTGTGGCCGTGTCAGAAAATATTTTGATTGGTGAGCCAAGCAAGACAACCACACAGAGACAGACACACATACACAGCCTACACAGTGTTCACATATTCTCTCCCTTACTCACTCACAGTGTTGGGGAGTAACGGAATACATGTACCGGCGTTACGTATTCAGAATACAAATTATGAATAGTTGGTATTTAGAATACAGTAACTTTGGCTACTAGCTCCGTCCCGAATCAAATACAAAGTACTACTACTCACCTTCAAAGCCCTCCACAACCTTGCTTCCCCCTACATCTGCGACCTCCTGACCCCTTATACTCCCTCCCGCTCACTCAGATCCTCTGACCAAAACCTCTTGGCTATCCCCCACTCCAGACTCTCCACCCTGGGTGGCAGGTCCTTCAGTGCCTTGGCCCCCAAACTCTGGAACTCCCCCAACCCCTTCGTGCCTGTCCTTCTCTTCCTTTCTTCAAAGCACATCTCAAGACCTTTCTGTTTAATGATCACTTCTCCTCCACACCCAACACATAGTTCCATACAGATAACTTGTCTTTGTTGTATTGTTTTGTTTGTTTGTTATTGTGTTTCCCTGCCTTCCTTCTATGTAAAGCGACCTTGAGTTTGAGAAAGGTGCTATATAAAATAAACGTATTATTATATTATTATTATTCTTGCGTATTTTAACGTGCGGTTTTTGATTGTGATTACGTGATCATGTTAATTTTGAGAGCACTGATATACAGTAGTAGTAGTGTTTATGCAGGTCATTTGCATTCCACCTGTCATATGCGCCCCTCACTTGTAGGCTACTGGGTTGATGCCACCTAAAATCTCACAGGCACACCTTAATTATAATTTCTGGCTACGCCCTTAAAGTAGCCCAATTTTATTTTTTTATTTTTTTATTAGCTTAGTCGCCTGCTATAGTTTTAGTGGTCACCTTGCTATTTTATAGTTGTATCAGGTAGCTTAGTTGACTTTATATTCTCCCATGTGGGCCTAACACTTCAGCCATTTGGAACAGAAGAACACACTAGAATAGGCCTGTTTAGTAAGCAGGATTTGATAGCCGCATTCCTACAGTTATAAAATGCAATTCAATGCGGAAGTAATCCAAGTATTCAGAATACGTTACTCAGATTGAGTAACGTAACGGAATACGTTACAAATTACATTTTTGGGCATGTATTCTGTATTGGAATACGTTTTGAAAGTAACCTTCCCAACACTGCTCATTCACACATGCACACACACACACTGTCTCACACTTGCACTCTACAACTCTGTCTCTCTCTCTCTTGGCATTGTTCTCTCATTCACACACACTGAACTTGGACAAACTCACTCAAACTTATCCACACAAAGACACGCACGTGCTCCCATACTTACATACACGGTCCATGATAAGCAACCCAAAGACAACAAGACAACGATTCCTGGAGTTGCAGAGCAGTGGTGTCCAAGAGTGCTGTTGCTGGATCTAGCTAGAGCTGTGTGGCTCGTATGAAGCATATTTTGGGTTCGGCATGAGAGCTTTTCTGACACCCCTGAGGCCCCGCTGAGCTGAGGAGAGGAATATTAGGATTGTTTACAGTGCTACCTCTCCGATACCGGCGCTAATACCGCCTTTGACTGGCCCAGCGCTGAAAGCCTAAATTGCTGCCTGCTGTTTAAATAGTGGCGATTGTTCCATTGGGCAGCTGCTATGCTGTGCGAGGGACAAAGACTGAGAATTGCACCTATTTCATGAAGGAAACAGGAAACAATACATCGTTTGCACAGTTTGCTTTGGGCTCAATTGTTGCCATTGGATTCTGAGAAGATTGGGAGATTTATGACCTCAGAACCATCGATCCAACAGTGAGACCTGAATATCAAGCAGCCTTCCAGTGCCAGTTAGGTAACTGGGGTTTGAATAGAAACCTCTCTTTCTCATTTCATACAAGTTGTAGTGTTCCCACCGCACTACCATTACCTTGCTAGAAGGGAAACGATGGTCCAGCAGTTGTCCAACTGAGTCCAAGTTGACTCAACTTGATAAAACAATCATCCTTCATTAAGCAGTCACTCATTAACTACATTATAAAAAAATATAAAGATATACATTATAATAAAATAATAACTGCACTTTCAGGGGACATTTTTGAGGGAGTGGAGTTCTGAAACAGGAGCTATGATGAGGAAGTTTTCTTCCTCAAACAGAAGGTTGTTTTCTGTAACAGAGGTACCAAACTAAGTCACTTACCCTGGTCACAGCTATGGCTACAATGATGAATTTCACACACACACACACACACACACACACACACACACACACACACATTACCACATAGTAAAGTGTCATACTTCTATGTAACAGATTTTTTTGTTTTAACAAAAGTGCTTTTTTAATCTACTGTTTACATATTATAAGTGTCCCTGTTGGGAACCCCTGTTTTTCGAATTGCATTTCCCATGTTGCATGTTGCAATTGTGATAATCACTACAGGTGTTGAATCATGTGTGCATGTGTGGATGTTTAAGTGTACGCATGTGCTGTGCTGGGCACGTGTGTGTGAGGACCTGGGCATTTGTGTGTGTGTGTGTGTGTGTGTGTGTATGCGTCCGTGTGTGTGTGTGTGTGTGTATGTGTCCGTGTGTATATGTGTCTGTGTGTGCGTGTGTGTGTGTGTGTGTTTGTGTGTGCGTCCGTGTGTGTGTGTGTGTATAGCACATGCAAGTGAACAGGAGCAGGCATGTACCTGTGTATGGTTAGGTATGTAGGTACACATGGGGTGACATGTGTATTCACAACTGTTGTTGTTCACTGTACAATGCAGCTTCTGAACGTGCCTCTGGATGCGTCTCAGGAAAGAGAACCTGATTCACCGGTAGATCGCCTATGCAAAGCTTGCAAAGCTGAGTATACAATACATTGCAACCTGTGGTGCATATAGAGGAGACCCTGTGCAGTTAATCAAAGCTTTTGTAGAGCAGTTTGTCTCAGTGCACTGGACCATTTCTTTGCTTGTGTAATGACCCAGTTTTTGGTTGGCGATGTCTTTTTATGGACCCCCATATACAAAGAATGTTTTTTGGGGGAAATACATGAAGAAAGAGTAGTGTACTGACCAAAAGCAGTATTAAGGGACTTGACATAACCTACAACAATGAAACAAAGGAATACATTTAGCTAACTGCTGTTTCAGACATTAGGACGGATGCCTGTCAGAAGGAAAGAGAAGGAGTTTTGATGTCACAAGAATGTGGCTAAAACTGACACCGCAGAGATTTAGTGGTTAGCATTCTTATTTGTTTGACTATTATATGAAAACTGAATCAATTCCCATATGTACCCACTAAAGAAAGTGTGTGCCTGCAGATATAACATAAAATTAGGTTAGCCTGCTGCTGTGTAACTTTGACTGATTGATTTAAAAAACAAAAAGCAAAAAAAATAAAATATATATATATATACCACAGATCCAAGCTTGAAAAACCAATGTCTCCTTTCTTTCCTTCCTTCCTCCCACAGAGAATCTTTCTTTTTTAATTTTAACAACCTCCAATTACCTTCCCAACGTTTCCTTGGACTACTGCAGTGGGCCAGCAGCTCATACGGCATGCTTAGCTCCGACTTCAGCCGCCACCGTCTCCGCACACTAGAGGCCAGAGAGCCACTTTTCCTCTCCAGAAGGACCTCACAATGTGCCCAAAAGCCTCTGTTAATATGTAATATGCTACTATAATGTGGGTTGGGAAACAAGCCGACATAGTATCCTACACTCTGTGGGTTTGCACTGTCAGACCGCCGCACAGACCTTGAAGAACCAAGAACAGCTTCGGTCTGAACAATTCGGGGGACACAGGATATTTCAGGCTGCCTCGCTAAGATCAGGGTTGTGTGTGTGTGTGTGTGTGTATTAATTAGAGGCATAGCACACTAGTGGACCTGTCTTGAAGGATCCTTATGACATTCCACACTCGCTCCCCAAGTGGGTCACATGACTCAGTCGCCACGCGCAAGATGCCATCATGGCCATCTCCTGCCCACATGCTGACACCGAGGTCAGCTTCCGAAAATGGCACCCCTCCCAATTACTCCCATATACTTGCTGTCATAATCATTAGTGAACTAGAATGATTCATGCAGCAGATGCTGACCTGCTGATGAGTGCAATCTGCTGCCTCATTGCATGGGTGGAGCAGGAGGAAACATGGCGGAATGACTATCTGTTGCTTACTCACAAAACCTCAAAGTTTCCACTTTTGAGAGAGACACATGTAGTGGAGGTGTATTGTATTGGTGATATTTAATGTGTGTTTATTTTTGTCTGTATGGAGTGAGTGGTGGAGAAACAGGGCAATGCTGAAAGACTGGTGCGATATCTGTCCCCAGCAGTGTGTGCGTTTGTCTGCTTTTGTGTGTCCGCAGAGTGATAGGTATGTGAGGAAGAAAAGGGCTGAGCTACAGTATATGGTTGTGAACATACACACACACACTGTGAGAGAAGGGGAGAGAGTGAGAGAGACAGAGAGAGAGAGAGACAGAGAGAGAGAGAGAGAGAGTGATAGCGGGACAGAGGGTGCTGAGTGGAATCAGTAAGCGTCCACATGTCCTGTTTGTGTTTATGAGTGTGTGTGAGAGAGAGAGAGAGAGAGAGAGAGAGAGAGAGAGAGAGGGAATATTAATATGATAAATATACTATATTTGCATGTGTGTGCTTATGTGTGTGCCTGGCAAATTGTAATTCTGCTTCCTGTTTGCTACCTCAATTGAAATGCAAGTGAAATTGAAGAATTTACGGTAATTGGAATTTAAAAGCCAGTTTCGATTCAATTCTGGAATTGTGCACAACCCTGGTGCCTGGGTGTGCGCATGTGTCATGCTGGTGACAGACAGTCAAGAGTGAAACAGACAGCAGGAGTTTGGGAGCTGAACCATCAGGTAGTGCCCACTCTGCCCACCCCCCACCTCCATGAGACCCCAAGTCCAGCCTACACTCCGCCTCTCCTCTTTTAAACTATGATGCACAGAGTCACATAGAGCACTCAGATAGTTGAGCAGCAGCCAGTGTAAGAGCTGGTGGTGTGTGTGTGTGTGTTTGTGTGTTTGTGTGTGTATGTGTGTGTGTGTGTGTGTGTGTGTGTGTGTGTGTTTGTATGTGTATGTGTGTGTGTGTGTGTGTGTGTGTGTGTGTGTGTGTGTGTGTGTGTGTGTGTGTGTGTGTGTGTGTGTGTGTGTGTTTGTATGGTGGGAGGGGGCGGACTCGGTACTTTAAAGAATTCTGCTGAAACAGTATCCTGCTTTGTGTCAGCAGATCCGTAACAAACCAGATGTGAAGCCTGAATTCTGCTCTGAAAATTTAATTCACCACTTTAGAGCATCTTATTCGGGGAAACACGACAAAAGAAGGTCAGCCACAGATGTAGATAAAAAAAACACAGAAGCAATGCTAAAAATGCTGCCTCTGTAAACTGAATCAGCTCTGCTAAGGAGACCCTTTTTACCCTATGGCACAATTTCAACAAACAGTGCAATTTCTGACAATTACCTGAATGTTAAGAAAACAGCACATGATTTAAAGAAGAACGGTGCCTTAAATGGAAACACTCTCTTTCTCTCAGCTGAAACACATTCTAATACAACTGCATTTTAGACCTAGTTGCATAGGTCATTGTCTCTGTGCGAAGATAAACATATGTCTATAAGTGAGCTGCATTGTGTCTCTAAATTCACACACGGCTACCCTCTGTTCAAAAAAAGCAAAACAAATGAAAAACACAAAAATCTGCTGAACATTGCAAGAGCAATAAGGATTTTTAGGGGCATTATGACTGAGTTGATAAAACACAGCTGCCCCTAAAAGTCCCTCATTTTTCTTGCTGCCTTTTGGCTCCTCTTCCCAGACATGTGTTCCAGCGGAGCTTACAAGCTTGCTTTTACCCACGCCATCTTCACTGGCCACTGGGTGCAGACAAGGCTTGCCCAAGGAGAGAGGGAGAGAAGAGAGGAGAGGAGAAGAAAACAGGAGAGATGTCGGACTGAGAAGAAAAGAGAAGACAGGAGTAACATGAAAGGAGGAGAAGAGTGAGAAACAAGAGAATATGAGGGAAAAGAAGGGAAAAAAGGGGAGAGAAGAGAGAGATGGTTGATTGGAGAGGAGTGATGAGACAAAAGAGTGAGAAGTTAGGTGTTTTTAAAAGGGGGAATGGCAGAAAGAATCAAATGAAAAGATGAAAATGGAGGATGAAGAGAAGGTGCAGGAGAGTGAGAGGACATGAAAGGTGGGAAGATCAGGAAAGGGGTGGAGGGGTGGAGACCAGACTGAAGAGGAGGAGAGAACCATGGGAAAGGAAATGAGTGGAGGGCTGAGAACAGAAGATTCTTGCACTCCTAAAACAAATGTGTTGTCCCTATCTGGATACAAAGATGTGTTAAAACAACGCAAGTTGTGTTGTTTTCAATGCAAGTTGTAATATTTATATATAATGTGTTATAACACATTTTGTGTAACAAATAAAAAAAGAACAGAGATGTGTTAAAAACAATGCCAGTTGTGATGTTTTCAACACATTCGTTCTTTCGTTCGAGTGTGGAATAGAAGAGTGAAGAAGAGACAAGATTTGGGGGAGGGGGGTGTGCTGACAGAACAGAAAAAGGGGACTAAGGACGATTTACGAACTAGAGGACAGCTATATGCGCAGAGTAGGCAAAGGAGAGAATTAGGCAAATGCAAAAGAACCAGAAGCACTCCACACCATGACCAAACTCTCTTTTGTCTCTCACTCTTTTCCTTTTGCATCCAAAATGAAACGAAACTCTTCAAGCTTCAAGCCGTTCCAAAATGGAATGAGCGTAACCTGTCCCATGCTACACCTTTCCACCAAACTACAATAGGTCATTTTTTGTGTAATCCTTCACACAGACAGATAGACAGACAGACAGACAAACCATATTGAAAAAACACAAAACATCTGAGACAGAAGTATTAATAAGAATGCTGGACTGGATCAGAGGAGAGTGCAAAGCAGCTCTTTTTGCTACTGCTACTACAACTGCCTCCAGCAATGGGGGAGTCAGCATTCTGTTACCCATCCAACAGCCAAAAAAATTAAATTAAGACGAGAAAGAGAGAGGGGGTGGGGGAGAGGGGAATTTCTCTCACTTCCTCCTCCAAAGTGGCATGCCAGCCATTTATAAATTACTCTTACAAAAAAAAGGGTCAAGGAATAGAGTGCGGGGGCTGCCTGTCTGCGCCTTTGGGGGAGGTGAACGAGTTCAGCGGACTCCTTTCCCTAAGTGAAGGCTTTCCCCGGCTGCAGAGAAAGTGACTTCAGCATGAACTCACAAATCACTCAGCTGGCTGCAGACATATGACAGTGAGAGAGGGCTGACCAGAATATTTGAGCTCTAATCAATCAATGCCCTTCTGTCTACTGGGAGGGCCCATGGAGACCACAGAGTTGCATGAAGGCTGTGTCTCCACCATTCACCTTTACAAATTGCCCACTGTTGCTACATCAGGATAGCAAAGTGGTAGGTTACTGTAGGAAATACCTGGTGCTAAGGCATTCAGTACATCAGTTACTCAACTGATGGACCTGACTGGACGATGCTGAATACCGTTGAGAAACTCTTGGCAGACAAACCGAAGCACTGCTTTATCTCACAACTCAAATCAGAAACCCTGGTCTCCATCCCAGAAGCTCCACAGCCAACAAGCTCATTCAAGCTGTGCTAATCCAAGCAGATATGTTCGAGCCTGCAGGTGGCACAGACATTGACAATTCCCAGTAGTATTCTGTAACCTTTTTCTTAGTGATGGCAAAAGGCACTTACCACCCTGAAAATAGGCAGATAGCCTACTACGTTTGCCTTTTTCTATTAGAAAACATTAATACTTTATATAGACAACTTGTAATGTAATGTACTTCTTAATGGAAGTTGTAATTAAGTTCGAACATAGCCTATTTCTTCCAGCAATAAATCCCAATATTGAGCCTACTGATCAGTGAACATGTTGTTTTGCACTCATGTGCATGAATACATTGTACTGTCCCAACTTTTCAGAACACTCAGTTTAGTTCTTCTAACACAACAAGACCAGCAGATTGAAACAAAAACATAAGTAGACTACCTAAAAGCAGGAGACCTTCTACTATCATTATGAACAATTAAAAATGTTCAAATGATGTTGACTCCCATGTACTGTTTTTTTAAAGAAAAGAGAGAAAGGAAGGAAGGACGAAAGAAAGAAAGAAAAGAAATAGAAAGAAAGAATGAGGTAACATTTTAAATATCAACAGATGACAAACTGTGGGCTGTTGCCTTCACAGCAGCTCTCCAAAGATCAGCATGACTTTGATGTTAACATTAAGAATAAAAGTATCAAACTGCCATGTTGGAAATACAAAGCAAAGTAGATTATATGAACCAGAGACTGGGACTTTGTAGGCCAGTTGAGAGATGTAGAACAACTCACTTTGCCCGCAAAGACCCAACTTCTGATTCACTGTTTTATGCCAACATCACGGTCGTTTTAACTGCGAAACGTAGCCAACCATCTCCATTGCCCGATTATAAGCATCCAAATGTTTGTTTGCAATGGGGAGTCCAGTAACCCACGTACATAAACATGTGAACTGATTATCTAATTTCAGCAAGTGGTCAGAGTTTGGCCCCAGAGCTGTGCGCTTCGGTCTGAAGCCTCACGTGCTTTGCATGATTTCATTCAAAGCAACCCTATAGCCTAATGTTTCCATATTCTTTCATTTCTAATGGGCTTAACTATGACCTCTAACTCACTAAAATAGCCACTTAAAATTGACAACATGCGTGTTTGCCAAAAAGGTTTCAAGTCGTAAACTTAAAATCTATTTACCTGTCCCGGATCTCCTGTGTAGGCAGTATAAAAAAGTGATCACTGAAGTTGGTCGACGTCCAATTCATTATCATAACCTGACTCCAAATACACGAAACTGCGATGCGCTATGTGTCCCACGATTGGCAACTGTTTCCGAGGGAACATACCCCCATACTTCATCATAGTCCTTATCCTCTTGAAAATCTATTTTTCTCCAAAATAATAATATACACAGTAGGCTATAGGATGTCATAAATCCTGATATCGACTAAAATAGAATTAGCGCTGGAGAGCTCCCAAAGTTAGCTATTGCAGTTCATTATGAGATTCAACAACTTACTGGAAAGTATATTACTGCAATGGGAAGCTCCACACGGGTGCTCTGCGTCCGCAGTGTGTGAGTGCGTAACAGCGTTTTGCAGCAGGAGACGACATTGATCTCATGTTTGGGTGTTCTGCAACGGGCTAGGCAAGTCGACACTCCCTAAAAAGGACAGCGTAGGCTACGAAATCCTGTGTGTTATGTCCGACGCACCTCTTTCTCTATCTCACCCCCCCCAAACACATTTGCGCGCGCGCGCACACACACAATTATTCATCAACTTATTATTTTTCAACCTTATGCTCCCAAAACGTTGACACACAAACACACTACATCAACATTTTTACAGCCGTATGCTCCCAAACGTTGACATTCAACAATTCAGCATCAGGGATGTATAATTACTTACGATGGATCATATGTTACAGTCCACTTTAGTACGGATCCACGTGGAGACAGTATATGTTCTTGTTCTGATTTAGGAACTGTTGTCAACCTTTTGGAGATACATCTTTGTTTGTTAAAAGTTATCTGAAAACGAGTTTAGTGTGGCAGAGTTTACATTGAGGACTGTAACTTACCTAGACATGATTGGCTGGTAACAGTTTCCAACATCAACTGTGGAATAGGACATTTTTTTGTTTAGGGCGACATCCTTTGGTCATCACTTGTAATAGCGACTCTAGGTCTATCACACGATGAGCCTGTTTCTATGTCCGAAAAAGTGTAGTTGGCATCGTAATCAGCACCAATGGACTAAATGACCATATTGTATGTGGGGTCTACGTGACGTGTAGGCTAGTCTACCTTAAGCGACATCTACAATTTGTCTACTTAGGCCAACATTTTGCAAGCCATAACTTTATTTTGCTGCGCTACTTAGCTTTGGCTTCTGAGAGCACAAGTCGACAAACGGCACAACTCTTCTACCGAATTGTTTTTCGGGTAGGCTACTTCCAGATTTTCTCTATATCAAAAGTGAATGGGTTTACTCACAGAGGCACGGACGGGGTTCGAACCCGCGATCTTCGGTTTACGAGACCGACGCCTTACCACTTGGCCACCGCGCCAGACAGCACTAGCCGAAGCAAGAATAGTACACATTTAAGCCTTCGATTAAACATGTTTTTATCTAAAGGGATTGAATTTAACCTATTGATTGTGTATAGTACAATCTCAACATATGCCATCACGAGTGAGTAGCATACCGTTCATAGATCTTGTTCACTTGGCGAATGAATAGCGTAGTTCTGGCTGTGCTTGCATCGTCCACACGGACTTGTGGCTAAAGCTTATCAAGAATCGTAGCTTGTCTGCTGCTTTGGGACACCAGTATGCCCTCTCCATTGAAGAATCGCAGGGACACGCACATAAGTGTTACCAACATTTTATGAACTGGTTCCACCATGACCCTCCCTGGCAATCAAACTGTTAGATTGTTGCCAGACCCGTAGCCTAATTCAATTCTTCCTTAAAACACAACAGCGGAAGAAACTGTAGGCCTTGGTTATTTCAACTTAATTTGTGATAGGGTTGCCACATGTAGGCTACTGGATTTCCCGGGATTGTTCTCTTTTTTGAGTGACGGTCCCGGATAATTAATAATATTTTCCGGGACAGGAATTGTCCCGGTTTTTGGTGAAAATTAACTTCTGATTATAATTTCTGTTAGTTTAAAATGAAACAGCTATTCAGTTTTGTTCTTGGTTGTGTTTATCGTACATCAAATCCTGTGTAATCCTGTGTTACACACACATAAAATGCATGCTTTTTGTTGATTGGCAGCAAAAATACGGTTTACCTTATTACCTATAGCAACTGCCGCGCAACCACTGGGCAAATATAGATAAGATAATCAATATAGATAATGAGACTATAGGAAATGTTTCAACATTGTATATATAGGCTGCTACACAGTAACGCCGCTCTCACCACGCGCATCACGCACAAGGGCACCAAGGGACAGAAGTACCAAAATGTAGCCAATAAAGAGCTTTACTGCAAACTGCTTTTCTCTCTTAGAGAATGTTTACGATGTCAAAATGCACCAACTCCGTGTTACATGCAAAGATGATCATGCAGCAGATCTAACTTGAACGTTACTTACTTTAATTAATTGGGAACTAATCATGAGTGCGCACCAGAGAGAGAGAGAGAGAGAGAGAGAGGATGGCAGGTTCCAGGTGGCTTGTCATTGTATCCCCTTTTTAATATAAGAAACGTATAATTGCTTGTAACAATTTAATATTATGTATGAAAGACTGGCTGGGCCACGTCCGAGAGACTACACCCAGGGATGACCGGAGCACTCAGAGAACTTTTAAACTTTTTTATTAAGGTGCACAAACGACTGACGTTTCGACGCATTGCGTCTTCCTCAGAGTCAAATCATACTGGTAACATTGCAGAGATAATAAAGTCCATTCTCCCCTCCCTCTCCCAAGACATTGGTTAGTAGTGAGGGGTGCATGGGTATTAACAGCAATTAACCAGTACAAGCACTCGTAGAAAGAAAAGTAAGCATACATCATTGGTCAGTGTAAATCAGACGTGAGTCAAAATAAATCAAAATAAAAAATGACATAGTTAGAGAAAACAGGAAAGACATAATTCTTCATTTAAACCATGGGGCTCAACTGTGTTGAGTGTATGGATCCAAAACGCTTCTCTTTGAAGTAGCATTCTGACAACGTCTCCGCCTCGTTGGGGAGGCAGTATTCTGTCAATTCCCCAGAATTTCAGTGTGGTGCAAGAGCCATGATTCACCTGGACAAAGTGGTGCGCTATAGCATACAGGGGCGCAACTACCCATTTTTGAGGGGTATGCAACAACAATATTGGCGCCCCCCCCCCCAAAAAAAAAAAAAAAAAAACACACAAACTAAAGCAAAACAAAAGACCAATAATTTACACTATTACTGTGTATTAGTGTCTATTGAATATGTTTTTAAAGAAATGCTGCCAATTTGATGTTTAACTTGATGTTATACTTGATAAGTAATTTAAATGGTGCATTGCCACTTTAAGAGAGTCTAAACGGTTCTCATAACGTCCTTTTGCCAGCTAATGCTCACAATGGATAAGGCTGATAGGCACTCTAGCCTTGTTTGTTTGCACCACATTGACAACACAATATTAAGTTATTACAAGGAGCCTTCATTGTTATGGAAAAATGTAATGAGTTACTGCTAGCATGACATTTCTGTTTGCAGTTGGCCATTAAAAGTACAGTATGAGCATGGTAGCCACCTAGCTATCTGAATGGAATAGGCTATGTTTCAATCGGTGTTATGCTTAACAAACGCTAGTTAGTCTTTTAACGTTCATATTTGCAAGCCTCCAAGTACAGACGTCATCACTTTAAATCCTACCTGTTGCCTTTCACCGTCCACTTATTTAACTGCTGTTGCATGACATGCCATCTCCTTTTCCCTCTTTCTTTTTTTATTTTTAGTCGTCAACAGCTTTTTTTTGCTGTATCCATCTTTTTCCATAGACGGCAACTCACTACTCGTAGGCCTATCTGCTCGCCCAGCGCTCACGGCGCCCCCACTCCCTCTTCTATGTCAAAATTCTATAATGGAATCTTATGAGATAGGGCGCCTACTCTAGCCTGTTAGTCCTCTAAAATGTTATAGAACATTGAGAAAAAGTTGAAATTATTTAGAAACGGACAGCAGTAGCTACATATAGAAAATACCAAATATATATATATATTTTTTACCATCGCTTTGGCGCCCCCATGGAGCTGCGCCCCTATGCGCCGCATATAGCGCATACCCACTTTTTGCGCCACTGATAGCATAGTCCATGTTTTGGTTTCGTTCGTAAGTTCGTAAGTTACTTCAAAATCGTAATGTACTATGCATTACTTATTACTGTCATTTCAAAGTAATTTGTTACATTATAATATTACTGTCTCTGAATTGTAAGGCATTACACTACTATTGCATTACTTTTAAGTTACTTTCACCAAAATATCTAGAAATATGGATTTGCCATTCTAAATGCAGTTTATTACGCTCAATGCAGCTCATTGCTCTTCCAATGGAGGGAGATGTGGTATAGCATAATGACTGAGATAGGCTTAAGGCTAACAACATACAGTAAGAATGCAATAGGCGCAGTGCTCATGATGCAAAACAAGGAACAATCATAGTCAGAATTTTGTTAAAAACCGACAAAAGGTCAAAGTCTGGTAAATTGTGATATAAATACTGTAACTTTAGGCCTGCTCAATAGAGAGCCTATTGTAAATCAAAGCTTAATAAAGACATGTCAAGATGATGGCCTACTGGCCATGTCGGTGCCCTAAGTGAGTGGCTTTGAGTGAGTGACATTTAAATGGTAACTCAAACACCTAAAGTAAAATAAAAGGCCTATTATACAGACCATTACTGTGTGTTTTTTAACATTAATTTCTTATAAATGGTGCACGGTCACTTTAAGAGCATTGATCTTTACGTTCTCATAATGCCCTTTTGCCAGCTCTTGTTTACAAGCCTTGTTTGTTGAGTTACATTGATAGCACAATATTAACAATAATATGCACAATGTTAAGTTGTTTTAAGCAGCCTTCATTGCTCTGGAAAGTATGCAATGACATGTTGCTTCACATTTCGTTTTGCAAATAAAAGTGAATTATGAGCCTGGTATCCACCTAGCTATCTGAATGGATTTTTTGTCGACTTGGCATATCATGTGCTTCATGTAGCCTAAATGCTTGGGAAACGAATTATTGAAGACCCACCAATTCCATTCTACTAGTACTACGTGGTGGAGATTGAGAGAACCCAAAAAGTATGTACCATGGTGTTAGTGCATTCTGACATTGTAAACGTTATTGATGAAGAGTGAAACGCAGTTTGCAGTAAAGCTACTATTCATTGGTTACATTTGGGTGCCCCCTCTGTCCTTTGGTGCCCTACGCAAAGTGCGTGATGCGCGTGGTGGGAGCGGTGGCACTGCCAGGCTACACAATCTTTTTCTGCATTTCTATCCCTTTATTCTCTTTAATTCAAGTTCACAGCTCAAAGCTGTCATGCACTAAAGAACATAGTTTGTGTTTTATCAAGAATAAAAAAGATTAGCGTGGCACCACTTTAGATGTTTCATTAAATGACTTGTGCTATTTCTCGAGGCATAGTGAGATCTTTTGGTTTCGCACACAAAGTGCACTAACTATTATGTTCTTCATATCCTTGTCTCTGACAAGCTAAAAATAATGAGCGTAGGCTTATGTCCATCCCGCAAATAGAGTCCGACTTTGAGTCTGCTGCAGCCACAGTCATCTTCAACCAGTATCAGGAGATACGTTCTACTATTTTGCGCGGATTTTTTCTCGTCTGTTGTTCTCGCGGTGGTGTTTGCGAATATGTATCAAAACAAAACAAGCGCTTACTTTTGGGTAAAAATGCATTGTAACGCGCGTTACTGAAGTTTGTACCGAGTAAATATTACCCAATTTTTTTTTGGTAATGCCTTACATTACCGCGTTACCGCAAACAGCAATACATTACAGTAATTACATTACTTTTGTAACGCATTACTCCCAACACTGCTAATTGTTGACTGGCCGTCTCCGAAATTGGGGCTTGCGGATAGGCTGTATCTCCCTTCAAATACAGGCCTGCAAAGAGAGGAGGGGAGACGGGGGAGAACCGACGCAAGGACGCACCGAGGGCCAGCTGATCGGGCGACGCTGGAGTGGCTACGAGGACCGAGGCTACTGATAATACGCACGCTAAGTATTTACGAAAGGAACGTTGATTGTTGATTCCCTTACCTGTGCTTTGAGTTGAACCGTCCAAGTGCTGTCTCGCGGTGTCCTGATTCCTGGTTTTACTACCATTGCAGCGGTGCTGAGGTGACCACGGAGTATTCCCCCAACGGGAGGATCAGCTGATTGGATCAGACGTCGGGTGGCTAGAGTCAACGTTCTCAACCTTCGCTGTTAAGGGAAGTCCTCCTTGTAGTAGCCTATGTAGCCAGTGTAACCATTAGCCTATCACCCCATAAAGTGTTGATTGTTGAGCCTTGCGAGAGCTGCCTCCTGGGAATTCCCGCGGCACGGCTCGTGTTGATGACATCACCGTCACGAAGGGAATCCCGAGATCTTCCTGGAACTCGAGCCCTGGGGGCGTGGCCTCGGCCGACTGGACTCCGACTACATTATAGGGACTGCGTGAGTTGCTGAACAGATCGAACTTGTGCTTGTTTTGAGAATACTTTTGTACTGGTCGGAGGGAGGCCTGCCCGACCAGTACTGTCTTCCCTTTCTACTTAAGACTGTTGGTAGGGGAGTGGCGCCCCTAGGGGTGGACAGCACATTACATCCCCTGCCATTGTCTGCTGCTCTCATCCTACTGTGTGGCGGGTGACTTTCGAGTGCATTTTGTGCCCTTGTGTATTTGCTCATTGTGGGACATTTTTGTAGTGAGATTTGGTGTGTTATCTTGCGATGTGTGTGCTGCTATGGTAATAGGTTTCTTGGTGTGTGTGTATACATATTAAGCTGGCGAAACTTGTGGGCGGCCAATCAGTGTGCTAGTGTGCTGTGTGTGCTCCTGCCCCTAGTGGTGATCTAGATCTCGCTTCCCCCTATGCCGAACAGTGTTTTATGTTGTTTGTACTAATAAATATTGTTATACTGATATTACTGCCTCTGTGTTGTCTGTGGCTCGGGAGGATTCAGTTATTGTGGAAAATTATCACAAGTGCGTTATCGACATTTGGCGTAGTCGGCAGGATCCTCCCTTAGCACAGACAATGACAGACGAAGCGCCACAACCCAGTAATGCAGCGGGTGCAAGTAATGTGATCATGATGCCATGGTTCCTAGGGGGACCCTGGGTGCCAAAATTTGGGGATAGAGAAACAAGTATTGGCTTTCATGATTGGCATATGCAAATTGAAACTTTGATCCGAGCTCAGAACCGAGCTCAGACCCAGCAGGTTGACTTTGTTTTAAGTACTCTCCAAGGTGACGCAAGGCGTGAAGTTCTGCTACTCCCCACAGATGACCGTAACACCCCAGACAAGATTTTCAAGGCCCTGACGGACCTCTATGGAGAACAAGCCACGGTGGTGCAACTCAGGGCGAAGTTTTTCACATGCAGACAGCAGGCCGGAGAAGAGGTGGGTGGATTTGTGTTGAGATTGCGGGAATGTCTTGCCAGGTGGCGGAAGAAAGAGCCAAGGGCTGAAGGAGAGCGGGATGATGACGACGAGATGCTCCGCTCCCAACTGGTGGCAGGTCTACGACCGGGACCCATACAGCAGGAACTCCAGAAGCTGCTACGACGACAACCTAGTCTCACATTTATAGAGGTGAGCAAAGAAGCTAAAGCTGTTGAGCACGAACAGGGCCACGACGTGGAGGAAGCCACTTCTAGGAGGACCTATGCGCCCGCCAAAGCCTCCAATACTGGCCACCCTGCAGACAACTGGCAGGAAATCAAACAGACCCTGAAGGCTGAAGTGCTAGCTGAAGTCAAGGAACAAATGCTCACCTTAAAGGACAGTATTTTGGGGGAAATACGCCAACAATTCCGGGGGAATCGACCCTCGGCCCAACAGGCCGAACAGCGAGGGACGTCCAGATGGGGGAATGACCAACGACGTCGGCGGGAGAGAAACCCAAAGTGGGATGACCAGGGCCGTCCCATCTGTCTGCGCTGCGACCGGCCCGGACACATGTCACCTTATTTAGTCGCACGTTTTTCAGCCATCATTTACACCAAGAGAAGGTTCAGGGGGCAGAGGAAATCCCTTGGCTGTCGTTGAAGGCCGCCAATGGACTTAAGTTGCCTTATGTGGGCTATGCGATACTGGACTTCCAGGTTGGGGGGGTGCACGTTCCTGCTAAGGGAGTCGTGGTAGTAGAAGATGACTGCCTGCAATCTGACTATGCCATCCTTGGGATGAACGTTATCAGCCATTGCTGGGAGGGGCTATTCCAAAATGGGCACCCAGGCCTGGCGGCCTTCAAATCTGCAATTCCCAAAAGAACCGGGGAGGCATGGGAAAAAGCCTTCCAGGTGTGTCGTCGGGTACAGACGTCCAAGTCTTCAGCTGTCTTCGAGGGCACTGCACGCTTGCAGCAACATGGTTCCGTCTCATTGGCCCCCATGACCGAGACCTTGATATGGGCACGCGTCCCTCAAGCTGGGGGCACACCTGATTGCTGTGTCATGGTGGAGGACCTGGGTGGAGACCTGCAAGAGTGGCGAGTAGGCCGGGCTGTCGTCCACATGCAAGCTGGTAAGCTGCCTCTCCGGGTTTGCAACCCCCACCCCTACCCTGTAGAACTGCCTTCCCGAAAACCTCTGGCCACTGTTGTGCAGATTGATCCAACTGATGTGCAAGGCCAAAGACATCTGGTACTCCAATACAGTGGAGAGCGAGAGGTGGAGGTGGATATTCGTTCCTTCACTGCTGGAAGAGCAGAAGAACACCTGGCTTTGTCCCTGAAGGGTGAGGACTTGACCGAAGAGCAACAAAGGAAGCTGGGGGGCCTGCTCCGTAAATGGACCCACGTCTTCGCAGCCCATGAGGATGACTATGGGCGGACGAGTGCTGTCCTTCATTCCATTCCAACCGGTGATGCCCCTCCAGTGCGGGAGCGCTACAGACCAGTCCCCCCTAGCCTGTATCCAGAGCTGCGCACGCTACTGACAGGGATGCTGAATAGTGGGGTTGTTACGGAGAGCTCCAGTCCGTGGGCAGCGCCAGTAGTTCTGGTAAAGAAACGGGACGGCAAGTGGCGTTTTTGTGTTGACTATCGAAAACTCAATGCGGTCACTCATAAAGACGCCTTCCCCCTCCCACGCATTGAAGAGTCCCTCACCGGGATGAAAAAGGCGAGGTGGTATTCCACCTTAGACCTGGCCAGTGGTTACTGGCAGGTGGAGGTCCACCCCAAGGACAAAGAGAAGACCGCTTTTACAACGCCCATGGGTCTTTACCAGTGGGAGCGTATGCCATCGGACTATGTAACGCGCCTGGTACTTTCCAGTGCTTGATGCAGCGGTGTCTAGGGGAGCATGTAAATTATTTCTTACTGATCTATTTGGAAGATTTTGACACCCACCTGCACCACCTCGACCAGGTTTTCGGAAGGCTGGGCCATCATGGCTTAAAACTCAACCCTCAAAAGTGCAAGCTGTTTCACCGAGAGGTTAGGTACTTGGGCCATGTAGTAAGCCAAGAGGGAGTGGCGGTCGACCCAGACAAGACGACGGCAGTACAGCAGTGGCCCGTCCCTAAGACAGTGAAGGAGGTACGCTCCTTTCTAGGATTCGTGGGGTACTACCATCGCTTCGTCTCGGGGTTTTCCAAAGTGGCGGGGCCTCTAAACAAGTTGTTACAAGGTACAGGGGGCAATAAGACCGCAAGCATAACGTGGACTCCTGCTTGCCAAGAAGCATTCGAGACTTTGAAAAGGACCCTCACTCAAGCCCCGGTCCTGGCCTATGCGGACTTCACAGCCCCTTTCCGCCTGTACACTGACGCCAGCTTCCAAGGCTTGGGTGCAGTCCTGGCACAGGTACAAGAAGGGAAAGAACGCGTTATAGCCTATGCCAGCCGTAGCCTCCACCCCACGGAGAGGAACGACAAGAACTATAGCTCCTTCAAATTGGAGCTTTTGGCACTGAAATGGGCTGTAACGGAAAAATTCAAAGACTACCTGTTGGGGGGCAACCTTTACAGTCTATACAGACAACCGGCCTCTCACCCACCTTCAAACAGCGACCCTAGGGGCCACCGAACAGCGGTGGCAAGCACAGCTAGCCTGTTTTGACTTCCGGTTGTGCTACAGGCCAGGGTCCCTCAATCAAAATGCTGACGCATTGTCTCGGTTGCCAACGGAAGCCTACAGCCAATCGGTGGAAGTGGAGCTCCCCCAGAGCTCGCCCCATGCAATCGACACTGGAGTGTCGGAGATTGAAGGCGGGGGGGGAGATTGGACTTGCATCCAGGAGCGGGACCCAGACCTGGGGAGGGTCCGGCAGTGGAAGCGAGAGGGGAAACAGGAGCAGCAAATAGATCTGCGGCTTCTCACATCTGGGGGGCGACGTCTTCTGAGGGAATGGGACCGCCTACGACTCCAGGATGGGGTCCTCGTCTGGCAAAGTAAAGACCCAGCCACCGGCCAACTACTGTCCCAAGTGGTAGTACCAGTCCAGGAGCGGCGTAAGGTATGGACCGCCTACCATCAGACTTTGGGCCATGCACGGGGGCAGAGGATGGTAGAGGCACTCCGGGGCCGCATCTTCTGGAATGCGGGGGACTCCAAGCGCTGGGAAAGGGAGTGCCACCAGTGCGTGGTGCGGCGTGCGGGGCAAGAAGAGAGGGCCCCACTCCACTCAGTGGTGAGTCAATATCCCTTTCAGATTTTGGCCATGGACTATTTGTCTCTGGGGCGGGTGAATGATTCCCATCCCTGTGTTCTTGTCATCACCGATTTGTTTTCTCGGTATGCTTTAGCCGTACCGACCAGAGATCAGTCCGCCCTGACGACAGCGAAGGCCCTGTGGAAGAACGTGATCCAGGTGTTCGGCTGTCCCGAGCGGATACTGACAGATCAAGACGGGGCCTTCGAATCCGAAGTGATGCGAGAGCTGTGCCAGTTGTACGGGTGTACCAAGAGCCGAACGACCCCTTACCACCCGCAAGGTAATGGGGCCTGTGAGCGGTTCAACAGAACCCTCCTGGGACTGTTAAACACCTTGGACCAGGAGGGTCAGGGGCATTGGGCGGAGCGGCTGCCTTACCTCCTCCATGCCTACAATAACACCCCTCACAGTTCCACAGGACTGACCCCATTCTACGTCGTCTTCGGGAAGCATGCCAGGTTGCCCCTTGATGTCGCCCTTGGAATCTCCCCACCAGAGGCCCCATGCTCCCGAAATGACTGGGTCCAACACCACCAGCAGCAGCTACTTGCTGCCTACAAGAGGGTGCAGGAACATAGCCAGCGTCGACAGGAGTGGGACCAGAGGCGGTACAACCAGCGGGCTAAGGCTTGTCCACTGTTGCCTGGGGAAAGAGTCCTCTGCAGAAACTTCAGACGGCGTGCTCGGGGAAAGTTGGGGCCTTTCTGGGTCCCAGAACCCTGGGTGGTGGTCTCTCAGCTTAACCCTGGGCACCCGGTGTATAAGCTGCGTCCAGAGGGCAAGGAGGGACCTATTAGGACTATCCACAGGAACAATATCCGTCCATGTCCGGCCAGTTGGACAACTCAGGACGCAGGAAGAGTCTCCCGAGGGGCCGACCGGGTGAGTGAGGTGGGGTTCGGGCCTATTTGTGTTGGTAGTGACCCAAAGCACCCAGGTTTCCCACAGGTTGAAAGGGGGGAGGGTGCTCCAGAGTCCAGACCCCCAAGTGTAACTGATGGGGGGCTGGAATCAGGTACAGGGGATGTTGAAAGTGGGGACTCTGCTGTAGGACTAAGACGCTCCACTAGGAGTAACATCGGGGTCCCCCCTGTGCGATTTGGGGAATAGCTGGTGGTCGGGACGACCACTGATCAAGGGGGGAGGGAAATGTAAAGTGGCTTATATACGTGTATATGAAAGGACTATCTGTGGGCTGAATGGGGGGTCATTTGTGTATATGGATGGACTAACTGGTTATGGACGTTTATATGATATGGACTCTTGTTGATTATACCCTAATTGGACTTCATGCTAGCAATGGCTAATTGTTGACTGGCCGTCTCCGAAATTGGGGCTTGCGGATAGGCTGTATCTCCCTTTAAATACAGGCCTGCAAAGAGAGGAGGGGAGACGGGGGAGAACCGACGCAAGGACGCACCGAGGGCCAGCTGATCGGGAGACGCTGGAGTGGCTACGAGGACCGAGGCTACTGATACTACGCACGCTTTTTTTTTTCGTATTTACGAAAGGAACGTTGATTGTTGATTCCCTTACCTGTGCTTTGAGTTGAACTGTCCAAGTGCTGTCTCGCGGTGTCCTGATTCCTGGTTTTACTACCATTGCAGCGGTGCTGAGGTGACCACGGAGTATTCCCCCAACGGGAGGATCAGCTGATTGGATCAGACGTCGGGTGGCTAGAGTCAACGTTCTCAACCTTCGCTGTTAAGGGAAGTCCTCCTTGTAGTAGCCTATGTAGCCAGTGTAACCATTAGCCTATCACCCCATAAAGTGTTGATTGTTGAGCCTTGCGAGAGCTGCCTCCTGAGGCACTGTTTGTTTGTTTCCGGAAGCTGGGAATTCCCGCGGCACGGCTCGTGTTGATGACATCACCGTCACGAAGGGAATCCCGAGATCTTCCTGGAACTCGAGCCCTGGGGGCGTGGCCTCGGCCGACTGGACTCCGACTACATTATAGGGACTGCGTGAGTTGCTGAACAGATCGAACTTGTGCTTGTTTTGAGAATACTTTTGTACTGGTCGGAGGGAGGCCTGCCCGACCAGTACTGTCTTCCCTTTCTACTTAAGACTGTTGGTAGGGGAGTGGCGCCCCTAGGGGTGGACAGCACATTACATCCCCTGCCATTGTCTGCTGCTCTCATCCTACTGTGTGGCGGGTGACTTTTTGAGTGCATTTTGTGCCCTTGTGTATTTGCTCATTGTGGGACATTTTTGTAGTGAGATTTGGTGTGTTATCTTGCGATGTGTGTGCTGCTATGGTAATAGGTTTCTTGGTGTGTGTGTATACATATTAAGCTGGCGAAACTTGTGGGCGGCCAATCAGTGTGCTAGTGTGCTGTGTGTGCTCCTGCCCCTAGTGGTGATCTAGATCTCGCTTCCCCCTATGCCGAACAGTGTTTTATGTTGTTTGTACTAATAAATATTGTTATACTGATATTACTGCCTCTGTGTTGTCTGTGGCTCGGGAGGATTCAGTTATTGTGGAAAATTATCACAAGTGCGTTATCGACATATACACCACATGGTGGTGTTACAGTTTATAAAAGCCTTGATGTTGTATCGTTTCCCAGTGTGTGGAAGCGAAAAGTACTTGGTGTCGTTAGAATTGGAGCAGTGAGTGCAACGACCGCATCTGTAGAACGCTTGAACGCCTGGGGTGGTACTGATAGCCAGGTTAACTGCTTAGGAGGTCTCATAGATGTGTGTACCAGTCTATCTCTTAAGGAGCGGGATCTCCTAAATGAAATTAAGGGGGGGGGGGGGTTCAGCACAAATGTCTTTTAAGGATGGGTCAGTTTGTAAGACATGCCAGTGTTTTTTGATTATGTTTTTTATTTCCCCACTAACATCTGAAAATTCCGTGGAGAAACAGAGACGCGGAGCTGAAGCGCGCCTATTTCTCAAGGAGGTGTGGCCTGTGGGTGGATTTGGCTCGCTGATACGCTGCGGAGATGTCAACTTCGGCATAGCCGCGTTCACGGAATCGATCAGCCATCTCCACGGCTTTGATCTCAAAGTCGGCTTCAGTGCTGCAATTTCTTTTGAAGCGCAAGAATTGACCAATTGGGATGTTTTTAATCAATCTCTTAGGATGGTGACTGTCTGCTCTGAGGAGCGTACCTGCTTAGAGGTTTGCGGTAGATGGTTGTCTCCAAATTGCCTTGGGTATTTTTCCGTATAGTTAAGTCCAGGAAATCTACGTTTTCAAGTGAATGCTCACTCGTGAACTTAAGGAAAGGGGTGGTGCCGTTGATATATTCCATACAATTGTTCAACTCAGCTAGATGTCCGGTCCAAATAAAAAATACATCATCTATATGTATCTCTTCCATAAGGGGATATTGTGTAGAAATCTATTGTTGAGGGAATTGTAGATACATTTTTCCTCCCAGAGTCCCATCACTAAACATGCATAGGAGGGCGCAAAACAACTTCCCATACTGACACCTTGTTTCTGGAGATAATACGTGTTGGTGTATTGGAAATAGTTTCTAGTTAAAATCAGCTCCGCCAGCATCAACAGAAACTCATTGGGTACTACTGCAGCTGGGCGAGTGGCAAAGAAATGTGACAGCGCCTCGATCCCCGCCGTGTGTGGGATGCAAGTGTAAAGGCTTTGTACATCACAAGTCACCAATCTGTACTCATCGTCACCGGTAGGCCTAAAAGAATTAAGAATTCTTAGGATATCCGTCGTATCCCCCAGGTACGAGGGCAGCTCAGTTACATACTTATTCAGAAAGAAATCAAGATATTGAGACAGTGGTTCTGTTAAACACCCAATACTAGACACAATAGATCTTAGGGGGGGGGGGGGGGTTGTCAAGAGACTTATGAATCTTAGGTAGCCCATAGAACACTGGACATATAGGATGTTTCACTGTTAGGAAATCTCTCTCCCTTTCTGTAATCCAACCGCTAGAGTGTGCTGTAACCACTACTTGATCAATTTCCACTTTATATTGATCGAGGGGATTTTTAGGAAGCGCAAGTGACACCTGTCTTAATATTATGTATATATATATTTTTTTTTTTGCTGGGGGGTGGGGGGGGGGGTCAGTCCAGAGTTTGTTATCAAGTGATTTAGACAGTTCTCTCATTAATCAAGTCCAATTATTATTATTATTATTATTATTATTATTATTGTTGTTGTTGTTGGTATTACGTTATTATTAGCCTATCATTAGCCTACATCAGTCTTTCTCAAACTTTTTCAGACGAAGGACCACTTAACCAATAAAAAAGAAACGCACGAACCACCAAGCTAAAAAGATTAGACCTACTTCAACAGTATATTAGCCTACAATAGGCCTACAACATAGCAAACAACATTATATTTTATTATATTATATTTTACCACGTCGGCTCATGGAGCACTTAGGATAGCTTGGGGATCACCAGTGGTCCCCAGACCACACTTTGAGAAACACTGGCCTACATTATTATAGGCCCATTGATCCCAGGTGTAGCCAAAACTAACGGAAACGTCTGTATTAAAGTTAAATCAAACACACCAATCTTTGCCATACGTCACTAGAGGAGTCAATGGTCCGCAGCTCTTCCATTTTACTGGATGGAGTCTGTCTGACAGTCATGGGTTCCCTTCCCCATTTAACCTACAGAGGACAGAGCAGCAGTGTGGTCTCCTGGCCCTGCTAGAGACAACATCAGAGCATCTGGAGGGAACCTATGGTTCCCAAAGAAGAAAAAGTAACGTCTGCCAGTTTGCTTGAAATGTTTGCCTCCTCAGTTTGCTAAACTTAAACTCACAGTGTAGCCACTGGATAAAACGGTAAAACTTTCTCTCTCCTATAAGCTTGTAATGAATCGCAATACTTTTTATGGAGCAGATACCTATGTTTACCTTTTTTGGAACAGTGTTGGCCTGACTTTCCACTTTGTCCACTGTCTTTCTTCCCATCACATACATCACACAGGTCTAGCCTGCACACATTGATACAGTCCTCAACACCTGAAGATGGCTGCAACACATCTTACCCTGAAACACAACCCTTAAAAGGAGGGCAAAGAAAAATGTGAGCAATTTGAATATGCTTCATATGAAGTAGAAGGATGAAAGTAAAACTTGGATGCTAAGCCTGTATTATAGTCCCACTGATCCCTTTAGTTTTATGCTTATGTGTATTGACGTTGCCAAGCTTGTTCGTTGATGCACTATCGTGTTCCCCTGGAAATCCAGAGTTCTCGCGAGAGCACAATTTGAATTGTGCCCGCAAGATACTCTGGCCACGAGCAATGATCCAAATAGAGCTGCACAGTCCCGCCCACAGCCAAAACGCGGTTAGGTGCCGGATGTAAGATTCCCATTCATTTGTCCCATTGACGTTTGGAAAAATCTGTATCTAAAGAGTTTTACAGCATGTCTTAGGCTAACCAGCTACGGCATAACTCATAAGCATACAACATATCATTTCGAGTGAAAAAACGAAGAGAAAATCCAAAAAAAGTCAAAGGTACAAGACTGTGTACATATTTTCATTTCCGAGCAAAGGAACTACTCATCCCATAAACCACCGCTCCTCACTGAATAATATATAAGCAATGCACGAACCGTGCGAAATCATTTCAAAACCGGCTACAGCACGCGAACCCTTTCCTCCAAACAGTGATTTTTATATAGTGAATGTGCAGTTAATAGCAGTTATTTCAGGAGTAATCGTGTAAATAATAGTGTTTTGATATTGAATTTTATATTTATCATCGTGTATTTTATATAGTGTGTGTGAAAGCGGTTAACGTTAACGGCAGTGCTTCGTAACGTTACCTGACTCATCCTATGCTGTCATCACTGCTCAGTCGGGCTGATGCATGGACTGGTGCATGGTCTGCTCTTGCCGTGAATTATTACACAAAATGTTCATTAAATGCACGAAGTATTCCTAGGTTAATGATTGATATGAATCATACAGTATGAAGGCTACAGTAGCCTAGCTAATGTTAACTAGCACTGCTAGCAGCATTAACATTACCAACCTCCCTGCTTAACTCACCACAACTTTGTAGGTCTTGTCCCTCATGCTGCTGACCCTTACAAAACCCACAAACTGACTCTCGGACACACAACAGTCAATAATGTGACCCGATTTAAAGTGGCTTTCACCTCTTTGGACACTCACTAAAACATAATATATTTCATACCTGTGTTGCAGCATGTAGGCTAATGTTAGCTGCATTATGTAATGACATACAATGTCGGAAATGCTAAAGGTTAGCCTGTCGACTAGTGCTAGCCTACCTGAAAAGTTTGAGTGTTTAAACTAACATTTACAGTGGTCTATTTGATAGTGTATTGGCCCTGACTAAGTTCGTGTGATGTATAAACCCCAATCCTTGTTGATACAAGTACCAATATTCATCAAGAAAGTTTTTAATCACATTAAGATTTTCGCCATAGGCAGTAAAAAACTCTGCCATGTTTGTCAATATTTTTCCACTGAGAAAGTTTCAAACTATGACCATAACGGCCTTTCCACCAATCAGAGGCATCACTGTGGGATTGTTCAGGATTGTGGGTAATGAAGTACTTATCCAAGAGATCGCGAATAAATTGCGTTTATCTCAAAACAAGGTTAGTGCCCCACGAACTCTTGGTGTCTATAGGAGCATATACAATCGCTTAGTACAACCGTAGCTGGTTTTAAGTCTACCACGTGCAGTTAAGTTTTTATGGCTTACACCGCAATTGTCAATGGAGAAATTGCATTGAATTTTTACATCCGGCATCGGCTGTGGGCGGGACTGTGCAGCTCTATTTCTTCTAACTCTCGAGCGAGAGGGACCATTCAAATCGGTGTAGGCGGGACAAAGGCGAGCTGCACTGATGACGACGGTGCTGCGACGTCCGGAATCATCTAGAAAACATTGCAAGATAGCTACCGATGAACACCAGTTGTTTGAAATGGCTTTGGCCGCTACAATAAAGGATTTAGATTAGGCTTTTCAACTAAAAGAGGAGCAGAAAATCGCCCTCAAATCGTTCCTTTGCAAGAACTGGATACGTCACACCGTGAATTGTTGTGATTGGTCGTAGCGTTATCCAACTGCGTGCAGTGAGATTTTCAAATGCATGCTTGGTGCCACCCCTCGAATTGGGCCATTTTCATTACTCGTGGCCAGACCCTTAATCTGAAAGATTCCAGGGTCTGGTTTACCAGGCTACTATCGTGTTGCATTTTAAAATAAACTAGAAAAGCATTTCCTGAAGGAAATACAGTGCATGAAAATGCAAAAATATGATGTAAAATATCATACAGAGTAAAAACAAACTATATTGGTTGCTAGGTAGATGAGGTTTAATATAGTTGGAATGACTGGACAGTTAAATAGGTGATTAGTTTAAATGGTTAAATTATTTGCTAGGTAGATGAGTTTTAATATAGTTGGAATGACTGAACTACGCAGATGAGGTTTAATATAGTTGGAATGACTGAACAGTTAAATAGGTGGATAGTGTAAAAGGTTAAATTATTTGCTAGTAGATGAGGTTTAATAGTTGGAATGACTGAACTAGGTAGATGAGGTTTAATATAGCCTGGCCACCTGGCCTAGGATTCTAATTGCTTAACGGCAGTCTTAATAGAGCCATATTGTATGCTTAAAGCCTGAGACAGAGTATATAGTTTAAAAAATGTAGATAGTGTAATGGATGTTGATAGACAGAAAGTTGAATGGATGTTGATAGGCAGATTGTTTAATGGATGTTGATGGATAGTTTAATGGGTGGATGAGTGAATGGTTTGAAGAGGATGAATGGATAGAAAGTTGGATGAAATGTGTCTTATATCCTTGTAGAATGGAGACAGAGAGAGTTGGTCTAGTTCAGTAGAAAGTAGTGATGGGTAAATGAAGCCTCGAGCGCTACTCGGCACATTTCCCTAATGTGCCGAGTAATGTGTCGAAGCTTCGAAACATGGAAGATAAGGAAAACACAGCGACATCTGGTTGCATAAAGCCCCGCAGTCACGGACTAGTGAAAAGAATGCCTACAACGTTCAACACAATGCCAAAGCTTCGAAATGTTCTCATTTATTACATTAAAAGTGTTGCAAGAAATGTGCATTTCTGTTTGTCTCAATTCAATACAATAAAATACGATTAGGCAACATAATCCCGTCACTCGTTATCACGTGAAGATTGGTGTTTCCGTGGAGGCGTGAAATCATGTTATCCCAGTCAATGATCCAATCGGTCTCCCATCCACTTAACGACCGCAGTAGACACTACTTAGCTTCTGAACCAGGACGAAGTATTATCAACCTCAACACGCTATGGACGAGAGTGAAAAGGAAACGACCAGGCGCCTAATTAAACCAAACCCTACATGGCCTGACATAGTTTGACGTTTCATGAATCAAACTTTCAGTAAAAGGAAAATATTATGTCAGCCATTATTGTTAGGCCTACATAGAAATGATTAGCCTGTATTGCTTTTAAATGACATGATTGAAGTTGAGACAAGATTGCAACGCAGACACGTTTGAATGTCATTGTTCTAAATGGCAAAGCTTTAGGCTAGGCCTAGGCTATTTCTTCTTTATTTCTATATGTGCATGATATTATGGATTATGGACATTTTCCGGAAAGAAAAGAACGTAAATTCACAAACAGAGAAAGCATCCTATATAAATCAGGGCTACCCACAAATTTCGCCTGGCTCTTGCAATACAACACAACTCATTCCGACACTAGAGCGGGTGCCCTGGTTCGCGCAATTCAAAGCCTTTGAATCAGATTCCGAAGCAGTCACGTGGGTGTGTGTCCCAAACGAAGCTTCAGACGTCACACTCACAAACCGAGGCCTCGTTTGTCATCAGTCACGTGATTTTTATGGAAACGACACAAGCCTCGAACCGGGGCTTCATCTGGCACGCCCCTTTCTGCTCGACACAAGCTCCGAAGCCTCGCTTCATTGGGCACATCACTAGTAGAAAGCAGTTTATACAGGTGCAATCAGTTGAACTGATTCTTTGATGGGGCCTAGATGAGCAGCTGGAAGATGATACAGGTGCAAATCAAGTTAATTAGTCCATTGTGATGTCATCAGCCCATGTTAAGTCTATGGGGACATTTTGAGTAGTTTTTAATTAATAGTTTAAAAAGTATAAAAGTTACAAACCTGAAAAATACAAAGCCCACATGTCCTAAGTAAGACCTACGCAACATAGTTTGAATGAAGTTTCTACGTTAAACGGTTGAAGCTGCATTAAGTGCGTTAGAAGAAGATGGTTGCTAGGTTACGGGGACGCTGGCGAGACTGACGCCGCTCCGTCTGGCTTGTTTTTGTTTGAGTTTTTCAATTTTTCGCAATTTAATTTTATTTATTTTTTCTGACAAAGTTTGTCACACGCTTAAACTATGTTTCGGCTATCTAATGTTATAATTTTCTTGAATTTTACCCCATCGTGTTTTTTTTTTTTGGAGCACTAACACCTGACCTGGACTGACTGGGCAATCGTTGCGCTGGTTGCGCTGTGTTCCACTGTCTGCTGTTGAGCTTGAGGCTGTTTTTGGGACTTTGGCTACACGGTGTCTCTCTCCCTCTCCATCCCATCCTGTCGGCGGATTTGACGCTGAGTTGGTTGACCAGCTGCTAGGTTAGTCGGTTGACTAGACCTTCCAGGGAGATCGAGGCTTTGTGCTGTGTTGCCTTAGCTGCTGCGCCTCCACATACAAGACCTACAGTGTCTGTGTCTTGGACATTTGTAGGCTAGCTTCTAGCCTACATGGGATTTCTCTACACCGCCGAGCAGCTCCAACAACTTGCCTCCTCAAATGCCAGCACTTCTATCGATGAAGCTGTGCTCCACCTTTGCCAGGCTACGGGGATCCTTCGGAGGAAGCGCTACATGCACAGAGGGTCGCGTCGCTCCTTTACCATCTATCATCAAGCAACGGAGGATGCTATTCCGACTCTGCAGTCCCGGTGTGTCTCTCCTGTGTGGTCCACTCCTGTAGACAACTCTGCTCCCCGCAAGAAAGTCTTCCATCAACACCTCATCACCATACGGACTATGCCTGTTACCGCTACTGCTGCCACTGATTCCACCTGTGCGGGCTCTGGTGGAGAGGCAAATCTCTGCCGGGTAAATCTCTCTAACTGCGGCCCCTTCCAAGAACGTCATGAACAGGACTCTTCTTTGGTTAAGTTTGCTGTCTTAAATGCTCGCTCTGTTTCCAACAAAGCATTTATTCTGAATGACCGTTTTACGTCCCACCATCTAGACTTTCTGTTTATCACCGAGTCGGCTCTCTGGTGATGACATCATTGCACTTAAACTCACCTAGGGTCTCTGGTCGTGGTGGTGGTCTAATTACAGTGTTTAAGAACAGTTTTAAATGTAGAATTGTACCAACTGATCTGTTTTCTACTTTTGAACTACAGCTGTTTAAGATCAATGCATCTGTACTTTGTGCCTTAGTCTACCGTCCACCAAAAATTAATTGTAATTTCATTCAAGAATTTGCTGAACTTCTATCTTTTATGGCCTCTCGTGCTGATAAGTTATTAATCTTGGGGGACTTTAACATCCATATGCTGCCCATCTAAACCTTTGGTCAATGAGTTTTTAGGCCTTGTGGACTCTTTTAACCTTGTACAGTCAGTTATGGCCCCAACACATCAGAAGGGTCACACACTAGACCTAGTGTTGTCCTCTGGTTTCTCAGTTTCCAATGTTAAAATAGTTGATATTGGTGTGTCTGACCATTTTATGATTTTATTTGAATCTTCACTGTTTTGTCCCCCCCCTCCACCCCCCTCATCCTACTCCCTTGTCAGAGCTATTAATTCCACCACAGCCTCACAGTTAACTAATACTTTTATGCTCTCTCTTTCACCTGCTGTCTTAGATTATCTTTCCACCTGCACCGACACTGAGGATCTACTTACTCTTTTTAATACATCTTGCCTTGCCACTCTTGATTCTGTAGCTCCTTTAAAACAAAAGCGATGTAAATCCAATAGGTCAACTACTCCTTAGCTAAATTCCACTACCTGTTCGCTCAGAAAGACTTGTAGGAAAGCAGAGCGAAAATGGAAAAAAGATAAACTACAGGTCTCCTATGATATATTTAGAGATTCTCTTAAGGCTTATCAAATCACTGTCAAAGCAGCAAAGGCAGCTTTCTATGCTGAGCTTATTCACAAAAATGCTCACAGACCAAAAGTGTTGTTTAACACAATTAATAAAATCATAAATCCTCCTACTACAATGTCCTCTCTTCCTGCTACAACAGAAACCTGTGAGATGTTTCTCAATTTCTTTATTGACAAAATTGACAACATAAAGTCTCATATCACACCCTCAATTTCTGATCCTGCTTTGTATCAGTCTGTAGTTTGCCGCCTCCAACAATTCCAACCAGTCTCTTCCTCACAGTTGTCAGACGTGGTCTCTCATATGAAGCCCTCTTCTTGCCACTATGATATTCTTCCATCTCACCTTTTCAAAGAAGCTTTTGCGGCTATTTGCCCTTTTATCTTGAGCATCATTAATAGCTCCCTGGCTAATGGAGTAGTACCCTCTGGCTTTAAACACGCTATTGTGCAACCTCTCCTGAAAAAAACCTTCCCTTGATCCCATTGATTTGAAAAATTATAGGCCAATTTCTAAACTGCCCTTTCTCTCTCATGATCTTAGAAAAAGTTGTTCTGTCACAAGTCTCTTCCTATTTAAACACCTCTAATATCCTTGACAAGTTTCAATCTGGTTTTAGACCACTTCATAGTACAGAGTCTGCCTTACTTAAGGTCCATAATGATCTATTGCTCTCTGTTGACTCTGGCTCTTGTGCCCTATTGGTCCTGTTAGATCTTAGTGCTGCTTTTGACACCATTGACCACAAGATCCTTTTAAAACGCCTTGGTGTTGAAGTTGGTCTGCAAGGCACTGTATTAAATTGGTTCAGATCTTACTTAACTGATAGATCTTTTTCAGTGCATTTAGGCAATGCTTCTTCGTCATCTTCTCCCATTAAGTGTGGTGTCCCCCAGGGTTCAATTTTAGGGCCTCTATTATTTTCTTTATACATGCTTCCCCTGGGCTCCATTTTCAATCAATTCAATATTCGTTACCACTGCTACGCAGAAGATACCCAATTTTATATACCGGTGGCCCCTGAAAATTCCTGCTCATTGACAAACCTTTTTCTTTGTCTTAATGACATTAAGAATTGGATGGCTAACAACTTTTTACAGCTAAATGACAGCAAAACTGAAGTAATCATGTAAGCAAGTCTCTTGGCCCTCTGTCTGTTAACCATCACAGTGTGGTCAAGAACCTAGGTGTTTTCCTAGACTCTTCTCTGACTTTTAATAAGCAAGTCAACAGCGTTGTCAAGGGAAGTTTTTACCAACTTAGGACAATAGCAAAGCTCAAGTCTTCTCTCTGCTACAGTGATTTAGAAATCCTTATACATGCCTTTATTTCCTCTAGGCTTGATTATTGCAACTCACTGTATGTAGGTGTAACTAAATCTACTCTAAACAGACTCCAGCTGGTCCAAAATGCTGCAGCCAGATTACTGACTGGATCTAAGAAACGTGACCACATTTCACCTGTGTTGGCTAAACTGCACTGGCTTCCTGTGGAACAAAGAATTAATTTTAAAATTCTTCTGTTTGTTTTCAAAGCTTTACATGGTTTAGCACCTCAGTATTTATGTGATCTTTTAATTCCTTACTGTCCTCCTAGACCTCTTCGATTATCTTCCCAGTGTCTTCTTTGTGTTCCTTCTGCCTCTCTTAAATCCAAAGGTGACAGAGCTTTCTCTGTCTATGCTCCCCAGCTTTGGAATAACCTTCCTGATGTTGTGAAATCCTGCCCCACTATTAGTAGTTTTAAATCCAACCTAAAGACCTACCTCTTCTCCCTAGCTTTTAACACTCCCTGACTCCCTCACCTCTCCCTTTTTTTTATCTGTTTGTATGTATATGTATCATTGTTATTATTATTCTTTTTATTTTTATTATTATTATTATTATTATTATTATTATTTTATGTAAAGCACTTTGGTGCAATGCTATTGCTTTGAAATGTGCTATATAAATAAATTTGACTTGACTTGACTTGACAAGAATAATAAGAAGAAGCCTAGGAAGAACAGTACAGTGCATTTTCATGCACTGTAATAAGAATAAGAAGCCTAGGAAGAACAGTACAGTGCATTTTCATGCACTGTAATAATAATAATAATAAGAAGAAGCCTAGGAAGAATGCACTGTAATGATCTATGTGTGAAACTGCTGTTGCTCTTAGTTCTTTGGGATTTAAGTTTTCTGTTTAAGGTGACAATTTGGCTTGTATTTATTTCTCCCTCTTTTAAACTGGAATGAGCGTGGAACGATTTCGCTGGAGCGGGATGATTTCTAAGTGAAGCGGGGAGCAAAATTGAGCGGAGCAACCTGATGCGAATTTGAGCGGAGGAGCCGAGTAAACAGCCACCTATGTGAGGTGTGTTGAATTGCTCGGACAGCTACTTGATGACTATGGTCTAACTCGTGCCGTGGCAGCACAAGAGGGACGAGCAAGAGGAGGAGTACAGGAGCCTGGTGGAGGACTTTGTGCAATGGTGCAAACTCAACCACCTTCAACTCAACACTTCAAAGACCAAGGAGATGGTGGTGGATTTCCGCAGGTCAAAGCCCGCTCTGCTACCAGTCTTCATTGATGGGGTCAATGTGGAGGTGGTAAACACCTACAAGTATCTGGGCTTACAACTGGACAACAAACTGGACTGGTCAGCCAATACTAATGCACTCTACAAGAAAGGGCAGAGCAGGCTGTACTTCCTAAAGAGGTTGCGGTCCTTCAATGTCTGCAGCAAGCTCCTCAGGATGTTTTACCAGTCTGTTGTTGGCAGTGTCCTCTTCTGTGCTGTGGTATGCTGGGGAGGAAGCACAAAGAAGAAGGATGCTGGGCGACTAGATAGGCTGGTAAGGAAAGCTGGCTCTGTTGTGGGAGCCGAACTGGAGTGCATCAATTCAATATCAGACAAAAGGACCATGAACAAACTGATCAGCATCTTGGACAATAAATGTCATCCACTCCACAGCACTATTGTAAAGCAGAAGAGCCTGATCAGCTGGAGACTTTGCTCACTGTCATGCACAACTGACAGACTGAGGAATTCATTTGTCCCCAGGGCCATTGAACTGTTCAACGCTTCGCTTAGGGTGGCCAGACGTCCGGCTTTAGGGAGGACAGTCCTGATTTTCAATGCCTTGTCCTGCGTCCTGCGCAACATCTAGCAGGACGCGTATTTGTCCTCCTTTTTGAGACAGACTTGAAGAGCGGAGTTCTAGAATCTTTGCTGGGACGCAGCACAATGTCCAATGCCATAACACTTACTCACTCACACACACACACACACACACACAACCACACACACACACAACCATATATACAGATGAAGACACTGAAGACAAGTCCCCAAAAGACTAAAGCACTTTAGAAATGCTATACTTTTTGAGCAGTTTATTTTGTATTATGTATTTAACCTGTTATTTGTTTTTACATTTAAGTCCAACCATGTTATGCTTTGTGGCACTCTGCACTTTAAAAGATTAATCTCAGTGGTCAGTTTTTGAACACCACAAGGTATTGAATAAATACAAATACTGTGAACAAACATTTTTTGACTTTTCATTAATATTTTTTCCTATTCAGCTACACAAACATCATCTTTAAACCACACAAAATTGTATTGTAAATGAGAGTATACCAGAGTCCTATGTACACCATAGTAATTATGACCGCCGCGCAGCGAAGCGGAGGTCATACAGGTTTAGTCAGATTATTATTATTTTTGTCTTTTTTTTTTTTTTTTCTTTTTCGCATGCCCAAATTTCCGTCAAGGATTCCCGGGACACTGAAAGACCGGGGTACACGAAACTTGGTGGGCATGTAACCCCACATGGATAGCATGAAACCATCGTTTTTCGTTTTGATCTGTAGCCCCCCCGCTGGACTGGACCACCCGAAAGGAGGGTAGGGCAGACACAGTTTTCTGTGAATATCTTGAGAACTGTAGGGACTAGGATGACCATTTTTTCCCGTATGTTTGCCTCCAGGGGTCATGTTAACCCATTTCATGTGCACACATGTGCACAAACAGATACACACACACACACATACATTCACAGTAATCATACGTATGACACATACTCACACAGTAGACATATGTACGCTTGCATGCACAGGCACATACGCAGGCACACACACAAGCATGCACACACACACACACACACACACACACACACACACACACACACACACACACACACATAACATAAACATGTACATGCACACATGCACACAATTCAAGAATTTCTCAGAATTATGAACAGGCAAGATGGAGGTGGGGTTGTATAAAATGAATTTTACATGTGAAATCTATGAACTAATCATGTTTTGGTACTTGTTGTCTAGCAGATACCAGTGAGAATTGAGTGTGGATAATGCAATTTAGTGAGACAGTTAGAATCATATAGGCCTTTCAGGGTGATTTATTTTTGTGGAAAAAATGTGCTGGACTGGGCGGCGGTCATATTTTGTACCGCTCTGCGGTACATCTAGTTTATTGATATGACGCCTCCTTTTTGGTGTTATGGAAATGGTCACCCTAGCTTCACTTAAGGGTAGAGGAGAGATAGACTTCTCTGCATAGTCTGTTTACATGCTATATTAGCACATTTGCACAACCCCTCCCTCCCTCCTGGACTGTGGACTTGCTTATTACCTCAATACTTGACCAATGGCTGTAACCCTTTTACCTCAACCTATTCTTGCACTGACATAGTTTTGTTATATTATCTTGTCTACATTATACATTATTCTCTTATATGTCCATATTACTATCCCCACCCTTTCAACTGTATATTGCATCTTGCTTGTGTGTGTTGAGAGGTCCACGACCATGGCACCCTTGACAGGGACAACAAGAAAGCATCATCCTCAGCTGCACACTGACTTACAGGCTCAGTCCCACTCCCTGCCCTGCTTGGTCATCCTTAAGCACACAATGTTGATATTTGATTTAGTTTATATAGTATATTTAGTATTTAGTATTTTAGTATCATGTTTATCTTCTACTGTCTCTATTGTACAGTGGAGTTTTTTCATAAGTATATTACTTTTTCTGCTGTAAGTGCATGTTGTGTGTGTGATGTCTGTATGCTACTGAGACCTTGAATTTCCCCTTGGGGATCAATAAAGTATCTATCTATCTTTCTATCTTTTCCCCCTCTAGTTCCATATAATATTTTCCTTACGCACAAAGTGCAGAAACATGCTCCTGGTTGTCGGAGTTTTTGACACCAGCTTCCAAAGGGCTTTTCGTCTCTACCTCCTCTATCCAAGACCAGTGCCATTTATTCTTTATACCTTTATCGACAAGTTTGGTGTCTTCCCCTGGCTTCATAAAGTTGCACTCTATGACTTTCGTGCAGAAATCCCGCGTGGCGCCGGAGCGCTATTAGGCCTGAAAATGTGGTGCATGTTGCGGCTTGTTTATGGTTACGTCCTGCGCCCTGTTGTGTGATTAATCTGGGTTGGTGACCGGCTGTGGACAGCACATGCTACATGCTGTAGGAGTGCATTAACGTGCCCTGTGTTTCGAGGCTGTTTCAAGCCAACTGTGTATTGCTGTTGTATCTTGCTTCATATTGTATTAATTTGGCTTGATTGTTGGTCGGCCACTGTGGGAAGTGCCTGACCAATAGCACAAAGTATTTCACATCTTTCCTGTGTATGACAGAATCAAAGATGAACTTGGGTCATGAATGACATTAAAAGTGTTGAGGCACCATCAACGAAAAAAATACCCCTGAGGGAGAGATGGGATTTGATAAAGCATATCACATGGAAAAAATGCATCTAGCATGCTGAATTTATATGTATGTTAATTAATATTTAAATGTTTATATGTGTGATGTCACAAAAATAGTCCAGTCCAATAGTCCAATATAAACCAGAAAATGGAGCCCACTGGGTGCTGCACACCAAATTCTCACCACTAGATGGCCTCCTTGTACTTGTACAACTGTTGTCACATCCGTTATGGAAATTATGTTTCAGTGAACAAATAATGCATCTGTTTCTGGGCTTATCTGTCTACTCATTTCATACAGCATCTGTCAATATATACTCGTATGATAAAAAATATCTTACATCAACAGTTTGAAAGTGCTCTCCCTGACTGCATACAACACACTCCTCAAAGGTCTGAAGGGATTTATACAGGCTAAGTGAGCTGCTACTTTACTGGCTCACTGGTGCATAAGGGGGCCTGGTCTACAGCAATCTGACATACAGCAGTCAAATACAAGTGAATTAAATGAATGATCCAAATTATGCACTTCATATTCCACATTTTCTTACAATTTCATCTAAAAATAGTACTCAAACATAGTATATTTTAAAAAAAAATCCATCAGCCATCATTTTTGTTTGATTTTTGTAAGAAAAGAAAATTTATTTATGATACATTTATATTTACGTTATATACAGGTTAAATGGGGGGAAAATAACATGGACATATAGGTGACTGCATTTTTAACCCGTACCACAGTGTGATGCTAACACCAACAATTACAATAAGCAATAAAACAGTTATATAAGTACACGTGTCAATAAAATAAACTCTGACATAGTAGCGAAATATGCATAAAACTATAATGGCCCTGATTTACTTAAGGCTTTTTGTAAGGTTCAGAATTGTTCATCCCATGCAAAACCAACACTAAACACATCTTACTTATTGGTGCATGACAATCACCTTGTGAGTAGTCAGGAATTATGTAATTGGTTTTGCACTTGGTAGAACGTTTTTCTAGTCTAAAGGGTTTAGTAAATCATAGCCTTCATCTGATCTTTGGGGCAATCAAGAGGATTTCAAAACATTCCCGGTACTCAAGGCATGTGTCATGTGACCTTGAGGTGACCTCAGAGGGACTAGCGATGTTATGGCACGGCAGGTTAAACTTCAGAGTCCTGGACTTTCCCCTCAGAGTGCTGGAGGGGAATCAATAGAAATAGTACTAAACCACTGAATGTATGGACACCACAGTAGATGCAACACTGCAGATAAAAACATCAACACTCAGCTCTGTCAGGTAAAGGTGCCTCTCTTTCTCTCTCTCTCTCTGTCTCTGTCTTTTGCTCTCTCTATGACTGACACTGCCATTGTGTGTAATATCATACAATTCATGATCACAATGACCAAAATAGCCAGACTACTGGAAGCAGCATTATTTCAACAACATTGATGGTCGATCCACTGTCAACACGACAATGGCCATGTGTGTTCTGTGAACACTTTTTCTGTAGTGGGTTATCTGATGACCTCTGGTCCTCAGGCAAGTCATGGCTCTGTTTGCCCCCGGGGTGATTCAGTGTTCCAGCTGAATCACCGTGGTTTATTCTATGGGTGTCGTTTTTTGATTCCACCCCCTTGGTTTTAGATATGTTCTCTTTTTCCTTCAGGGGGTTCTTTGTGATCTGTTGGCTGTTGAAGGAAGAGAGATCCGGAAGCCCCTTGTCGGAGAGGATTGAGGACTTGTCCGAGTTTGTGAGGCAGCACCTGGGAATTGCTGCCCCTAGTGGGCTCTCTGTGCTAAAGAGCTTCCCGTACCGACTGTTCCTTGTATTCAGCAAGCTGGTCCACGTATGTCGGTGGCTGTCGTAACAGCCCTCCAGGTCGTCGCTCTTTAACCTTTTCAGATCTTTTCCAAAATGGCGTTCTGGAACGTGGCACTCGAGCAGTGAGCTGGACCCCTTGAAGCTCTTGAACCAGTCCCACAGCGTTCTGGCCCGACAGTCACACACCCACTGGTTCCCGTTGAGGCGCAGGTAGCTGAGCGACACAAGTGGCTCCATGGTCTCGCCGCTCAGCGCCGTCAGGTTGTTGTGGAACAGGAAGAGCGTGGTGAGCCTGCGCAGGTCATGGAAGGCGTGCCGATGCACCGCGCTCACACGGTTCTGGTGCAAGAGCAGGCTGTCCAGGCTCAACAGTCCGCGGAACATATAGTCCGTCACCGTCTTGATCTTGTTGTTGTGCAGGTGCAACACGGCTAAATTGGCCAGGTCCAGGAAGGTGTCGTCGTGTATAGCCAAGAGGCCGTTATCCTGGAGGTACAGGTACTGAAGGGAGGAAAGACCCATAAAAATGCCGTACGGCAGCTCGGAAAGCCCGCAGCGGTGCAGGTGCAAGGTCTGCAGCCGGGACAGGCCACTGAAAGCCATGGAGCTGATGGTCCGCAGGTCGCCGTTATCTCCGATGTCCAGCTCCTCCAGGCGTTCCAGACCATAGAAGGCCCCCGCCTCGATGTGCCGCAGGTTGTTGGAGTAGAGCCAGAGGACGGTGAGGTTCCGGCACAGGCTGAAGGCGGTGGAGCGGATCTCCGTCAGCTTGTTGATCTGGAGGAAGATGCGCTGGACGTGGCCCGGGATCTCGGCAGGGACGGCAGACAGCCCGCGCTGTTGGCAGGCCATGGTGAGGCGAGGCTCACGGAAGCAGCTGCACTTCGGTGGGCAGCCGTCGACTGGAACCCCACCCGCCCACAGCCAGAGGAGCAAGAGGACGGAACCACGGACTGCAAAAGAAAAGGAGAGAGAATATGTTAGTCGGAGACATGGCTACCCACTGACCAGTGTATCATTATTACTGGGTGCTAATATCTCATCTTAGTACGTGTCCTGAATTTAATCGTTATGGTCACACCTCCCTAACACAATTCAATGACTGTTTACAGGGGTGTACTGGCAAAGAAATTCAATCCTGGACTTGTCTGCTAACACCGGCTGGTAACGTGGGTCAGTGATGTGGCATATAGGGCTAGTGAAAATGCAATGTACATTTTGTTCTTATGGTCCACCAGCCCAAAGATGCGGCAGCCCATCGGGATTTGTCCCTCTTTACCAGACTGCCAGTGCAGCACTGTGTGTGTGTGTGTGTTTGTGTGTGTGTATGTGTGTGTATCATAAGCTAAAACTGTGCTTTCCTCTGCCAGCGTGAGAGCAGGGCTACTTTCTCAAACAGAAACAGAGGAGGAGGACAATAGGGTGAGTAAGGGTTCTATTTTTATAATCTGAATCCCTGACCTTTATTGCTTATTCCTATATGGCCCAGATAAATGGGAAAAGATACACCAGAGGACTGTAGCAAACCTGCCAGATATCGTGCAGAGACTACAGCCATTTCTGCACTTTGCAGAGCAGTATGTTTTAAAGACATTTATTTCCCTATTGAGGAAGAAAGAAGCTGCAAAAATGTTCTGATTCTTCACCGTCTTTCCAGATCGCTGCTGTCTATATTAGCGTGGTAATGAACAATGAGTTATTATTTGATAAGTTGTGGGTTCAAGTCCAGGCTTCCACTGTTGTGCCCTTAAGTAAGGCCCTTAACCCTGAGTTTCTCCAGGGCAGAGATGGGACCAAGTCACACATGTGCAAGTCTCAAGTCTTAACCTTCAAGTCCCAAGTATTTTTTTCTTGGGCAAGTCAAGTCAAGTCAAGTCACAGGCTATATCAAGTCAAGTCACGGGCTATATCAAGTCAAGTCAAGTCAAGTCCTGTAGTAGGTCAAGTCAAGTCCAAATCAAGTCACCTTATTATTTAGATTTTACCTGCAGAATCTGATCTTAATAAAGTGAAAAGACAAAATATAAGTAACTGTCAGTAAATTACAATAATTTGGATTTGCTTTTTGTAGTTTTTATTTACTATCTTGCTTAGCATCAAAATCCTCCAGACTTGGCCCTTCTACACTGATTCTTATTAGTGGACGATGCTATTTGTGCCTGATGTTAATGGCTACTTCAGCTATTATTACTAGGGCAATGGATTGAAAATGTAATCTAATTAATTGCATACTCTGTGATTAATTCATATAAATTAATCGCATGCATCCATTTTTGCTATGAACAAAAACAATTTAGGCAGATGAGTGAATCAATGAAGAGCCAAACCAACATTATAGACTTTAAAGCTCAACGTCTCTCTCTTTTATTATAATTTTCCCTTTGGCTCAGGCATCAGGTAGTGCCTGGTGTCAGATTTTTAGCATGATAAATGCAAATGACTGAAGTTACCACTCACTCACTACCACAACACTGTTAATGACATGTGCAGAGTAGGCTACCCTAACACCAAGGTAAAATGTGTTATACCCCCTCTGATTTATCCTTTTTAAGGCCATTCAAACATAATAGGATAAGAAATGGAGCAGTTCAAGTTTGAGTAGAAAAACTTGTATGAACTTGTAGGTAACAGTAAAACGAGACAAAGAAAAGCAGCATAGCCTACAAGTGCAAACGGAAATGTAATGTTTCTTCAACTCCGGGCATTTTTGGCCTTTCAACTTTTAGAAAATTAATTATCTCCAAACACACATTCAAAATCATTGATACACTCATTAATATGTATTGAAACAAAGTATGATCCTGGGCACAATTGCATGACATGGAATATTGTTATTTTTGATTAATTTTCTAAAGCGTAAGGGAAAAATGTAATTTCCACCACGCCTTAAATTATGTCCTTTATTTGCAGATTATACAATATAATTCATTATGTTACATTATATATCAGTTACCATGTATATGACTACCTAATCATACCACATAATAAATCCTAAGACTTTGTGAACTAAGTGTATATTGCTTGAAGTTGCTCAGTACAATGAATTATGTTTTTCATAATCAAAAATACTCTTTATTGAAAGTATACATAAATTATTAAAGTCACTCACATGTTTTTCTATTAAGTCAAGTCAAGTCAAGTCAAGTCGGCTTTTATTGTCAATTTCTTTACATGCACTGGTCATACAAAGAATTGAAATTTCGTTTCTTACTTTCCCATGCAGACATAGACATACTTTAAATACAGACATAGACATAGACAATAAACATTAAATTAAAGTGCGAGACTGAAATATGGAACATATATCAAAATAGAAATATAGGACATATATATAAAAAAAATAGAGGTAGTTGTGTTGTATATTTACATAGTCTTAACAGTTACATTAAGTTTAAACTTGTGCTTGTGTGACCTGTATATTTACATTGATATGCAGTAATTTCAAGTATATCAGGCTTGATGTGAAGCAGCAACACGTTAGGCTGCGCAGTCACAGTGCAGTTCCACAGGGCGGTGTTGGGGGGGGGGGGGGGGGGGGGATTAGGGTAGACAGGATCCTAGGTTCCTAGGTTCCTGGCTGGCTGGTGGGGGGGGGGGGGGGGCTGTCAGTGATGGGAGAGTGGGTAGAGTGTTCAGCATCCTGATTGCTTGGTGGATGAAACTACTTGCAAGTCTGGTGGTGCGGGAGCGGAGGCTCCTGTACCTCTTTCCAGAGGGCAGGAGGCTGAACAGTTCGTGTGCAGGGTGGGTTGTGTCCTTGACAATCATTAGTGCTTTGCGGGTGAGGCGGGTGGTGTAAATGTCCTGCAGGGAGGGGAGTGGTGCTCCAATGACCCTCTTAGCTGTGTTAACGATGTGCTGGAGGTTCTTCCTGTTCTGATCTGTGCAGCTTCCGCCCCACACTGTGATGCTGCTGGACACGATGCTCTCGATGGTCCCTCTGTAGAATGTAGTCATGACGGGAGGCGTGGCACTTGCCTTCTTCAATTTGCGCAAGAAGTAGAGGCGCTGCTGGGCTTTCTTCGCCACTGATGCTGTGTTGGTGGTCCAGGAGAGGTCGTCGCTGATTAATAATGAAGTATGGATTATAGTTTCTGAAAAAAGTATAAGTCTGTGTCACCTGGAATTATGTTTTATTCCCTTAAAACAGTGTTTCTCAAACTTTTTCAGACAAAGGACCACTTAACCAATAAAAAAGAAACGCACGGACCACCTAGCTAAAAAAAAAAAAAGATCAGACCTACTTCAACAGTATATTAGCCTACACAATAGCCTACTCACTGAACCACCTTGCTTATTGTCTTTGCACTTTGCTTATTGTGTCAGAGGATTCCTATGATTTAAATTGGGATATCTTACATAGACAGTGTTGCAGAACTGTATGGATTTAGCCACATACAAGTTGGTTCAATATTGCAAACAACTCATCTATATTATATTTTACCACGTCTGCTCGCGGACCACTTAGGATAGCTTGCGGACCACCAGTGGTCCCCGGACCACACTTTGAGAAACACTGCCTTAAAACATATGTTGTGATGGTTATTTTGTGGTGGAAATGACTGTGGGAACTGTGGTGGAAATGACATTACATCACTGTCTTGCTGACTTTGTGGTGGAAGTGACCTCACTTTGTGGTGGAAATGACTGATGGAAATGACAAAAATGACACAGTTTCAGCCATATATAATCACATTCCATTGCCATACCCAGATACTTTTGGAGATAGGACACACTGTATCCAAAATACACACAACTATGATTTTTTTTCACTTATTTTGCATATTTTGACAAAGTTCCAGCTGTGGTGGAAATGACGTCGAATAAAAATACTCTATTCTCCAGTGATGGTTACAATGATTTTTCTTCAGTTTCTGATCACCATGTCTCTGATATTTGGCATCAACCTTCCTCTTTACTAACACTATGTTTTCCCTTGGTAAACAAATAAACATTTTTAGGTAAAAAGTATATATTACTGGAAATAGTTTGTGTGGTGGATTGTATTATTATTATTTGCATTAGAAATTGAAATGGTATGTGTTCATTTAACTCTTTCTTGCAACAAACATGGTACAAAATCATCTAGGTTTAATTGTTTTTAGTGTATTTTAACATTTAAAGGTTACAAGTCTGGGTTGGGGACAAGCTCAAAACAGCCAAATCCACTGATAAAAGCCCCTCTAAGAGCAGTAAATCAGAATATATAGGCATGGTTAATTTTTTATAGGATCCTGGTGATCTGGCCTTTGCAAATTGACATGATTGAAACAAAAATATTATATTTTTCCACAAAAACAACCACAAGGACATAAAAGTGCCCGGAGTTGGAGAAACACGAATGGAAATAAATGTAACCACCTTCAACATGCTTTTGAAGACATTTTGTTTCAAGTGTGCAACAAATGTAGTCAATTTAGTAAGGGAGGTTGTCTGTCAGTTAGTTAGTTAGTCGGTCATAGGGCCGGCTAAGCAAATAATATGCTACGTTAGCAAAGTTAACTTTGACCAGGCTGGCGGCTGGCATTATTATCATCAAGAGGTGTGCTGCTAACTCGTATCTCTGTATTGCTTTGCACTGTTCGTCTTTTGCCATCTTGTGAGTAATTCTTGAAGCCGAAAGCGATGACTCCCTCCGGCTGACATGTTGATGTGATATCTGCTGTAAGTGGGCGTGGTGTACCCTACGTAAGGTAGGCTACGAGAGGGCATGACTGATGATAGTGTCGTGATCCAGTCATGACAATATTCTCAGCCTGCGCTCCAGCTGGGTAGGCCTAATCAACTTTATTTTTTTTAAAATAATTTATATATTTTATATTCAAACTGAAAACATGACGTGAATAACACTCAAGTCATCGTGTCTCAAGTCAAGTCCGAGTCTTTAACTTCCAAGTCCGAGTCAAGTCTCAAGTAGCCTTGGCTATTTTATTTTTTGTCAAGTCAAGTCACAAGTCATAAAAATAGCGACTCGAGTCCAAGTCACCAAGTCTCAAGTCAACATGTCTGCTCCAGGAACAATGGCCCTTGTAATATAATTGACATGAGTAAGTTGCTTTGGATAAAAGCATCTGCTAAATGAATAAATGCAATGAAATGTAAATAATAGGCCTACAGTGTGCAACACAACAAATTATATTTCTGAGAAATATAGGCCTAACCCTTGTGCTCTTTCCAGTAGGAGTCAGAATATTAGTTTCCAAAAAGCTTTTATATGTTACTGTGCTGTAGGCCTATCGTTACTGTTCCTACAGTAAAGGCTTCTTTTAAAATAACTCCTAAATTTTCAGAGTTTGACTTGCTGATACAATAAACACTTGAAATATTTAATTACATTTTTTATATTTTAGGCAGAAATAATACTCTTGTGGTATACAAAACTAACTAGAGGTCTTAACCAACCTTTTAGTGTTCATGTAGAAGTCTTAACCTGTTTAATCTAATCTTACTTTTCATCTTGATAGGAAGTGTCATTGTGTCACCTCCAATCTATGCCAAAGGATAGGCCTACTGTAGGTTAATAAAACTGCAAGCTCAGGAGCTCCCTCAAAGACATTCAGTTTTATTTAAGAATTGGAGTGGATAGTTGCCCTAATCACACGCACATGCTTACACGTGCCACATTTTTACCCATAATATTTGAAAATGTACAAATGCTTCCAGGAGGGAAATGCTATTTTCTTTCCCCCATGAAGAGACAGAACTAATTTTTCCTCCTGGTCGTGCACAGCCTTCCAGGATGGAGTAGCCTGGGTTGACTCCTGTGAGAGACTTTTGTCAGGCAGGCCTTTCATAGCCCTGCTTCAGGAGGAGAGAGAGAGAGGTGGGGAGGAGGGGAGGGGGGTTGAAAAACGTTGCATTATTTAAGACCTGCTCCCCATGGGGCATGCCTGTGTGCACTAAGCCCCCGGTGCGAAGACAGCCCTTCCACATTAACTGTCACGATAAGCCGTAGTGGCCTGAGTACGTCCGGTGTGCTCCCAGCCCTGGTTCCAGACCACGGGCTACTCAGGCAAGCTAATCGTCCCGATAAGAGCCTTCTTGGTCAAGGCCCCTTTATTGATCGCCAGTACTTTTTCTACATTCCGCGGGCATGTCCAACGTCTCATCGCCTTCTCCCAGCTCCCTTGCTCACTCGCTGCCGAGCCATCTGTCTATTTCCTATGCTCCTTTTAGGCTGCTTTATCTGCCCAGTGAATAATGCAGGAGATGCAGTCGATGGGAAATGTGGATTTTTATTACACTCAATCCAGGAGAAAAGGGACTAAAAGCTGACCACAGCGACACACGGCTGATAAAGGAGGATTTGGCGGCTGTCGATAGCACTGCTGAAAATAAGGGTGTGTGTCTATGTGTGTGTGTGTGTGTGTGCGAGTCTGTGTGTGTGTGTAAGAAAGAGAGAGAGAGAGGGAGGGAGGGAGGGAGAAACGGAGAGAGGAGAGAAAATCGCAAGCTACAAAGGCTTGGGAATGCCAGAACTCACAACACAGCTTGTCACTCATCAATTCCTCTCCTACCTGGTCTGCTGCACTTGGTGCATTAGTATGCTACAAGGGTTTATTGACCTGCTGAGCAAATGACATGTCGCCACCGAAATCTGCAGCAAAACCGCTGTGGCGTAACATCCCAACTCCAAACAAGGAATACACATCAAGTGGTAATCCAAATTAAAATATGTTTCTGAACAAGACAAATTGAGCACAGCCCAAAACTATAAACGAGTCCCTAACAGGCTGGTGACTTCTGAGTCTCTTTTCAGAATGATGCTGTAGTTTTCCATGTGATTTCTTGTCTCCATTTAGACATCTTCCTTTTTAGGGAATGTATTCTAGAGATCATCTGTCAGTCACAACACACAACAAATTTGGAATGAAATGAATTTTGTCCCCATGATCACAGCAGGAATCTTATTTTTTCCCCTCCAGCATCTGAAAAGCACCAGAGATTGCACCTATTTTTGCATGGATGCTTTTCTGCCATGTCAAAGCGTTCGTGCCGCTGTAGCGCCCCTTTGCGTTTCTCATCTGCTGTTTTATCACAAGAGTCCTTCATGCTAGTCTACATACAGCACACACGCTCACCATCAGGAGAGCATTAGGACCAACGACAACGATCCTGGGAACCAGAACGCTGAGAGGCATCTGTCAGGAGATAGCGTGTTTGATTCAGGGCTAGCCTGACAGCAAGCTGAAGGGCATGGCCTGAGAACAGCAGCAGACACGGAGAAGGGACAGTAATAGACAGAAATGGTTCCTGACACTACTTGACTTGTGCTGCTGGAGAAAAAAAGCACGCACCCAACCAAACTCAGTTTGAGTTACAGCTACAGTATGAGTAGTGAGAAACCTTCACACTTCAGATGGCATCTGCACACATGGATGCAGATAGAGTACAATGTGCCATCCTCAAAACTCCATTGTAAGCCAGCAGATATACTCAATCTACCCCCATAGAAGAACAATGTCAGTTTCTGAGTTTGCAGAGCCTCTCATAAGGTTCTTTATTTGTCATCTCTACAGCAGCCTAGAGGTGCTCTAATGTCTGTTAAGGGTTTCTTCGTGCAGGAGTTCTCACTTTGTATAGGACAAATAAGGGATCTATTTATTCAGAGTGTAGGAACAAAAGGAGGAGGTGGTGAAATTAGTCATTTCCTTTTCTTGTGTTAGCAGAGAAGGTTCGTGCTGCGCAGTGCGCACACAAACCATGTGGGCACCTGCCTCAGCCGCCAATTCTGTGTTCTGCTTCACCTGTTTGTTATGAAAATGGCACCTGCCAACTGTCTGAATATGAAACGCAAAGTACAGAATATTGACAGGCTTTGTTACAGCAATCTGGCTTGCTTGCTTGTATGCGGACTCACAGAAGTCCTGATTGTTCAGGTCAAGTGTGGCATTGTGCTGCATCAGATCCCAGATCAGGCGTGAAGGGCAGACCGTGGCATGGAGCGGAAGGGGACGAGTCGAGTGGTTTCTGCCTGGGGCCCCTCCTGGCTCAACATGACTGTCAGATGGCGTTTAAGGTGTATTTAACAGGCCACAGAGACACAGGAAACGAAGCGTGGAGGGGAATCTCACTCACACAACCTGTTAAAGCCCATGCATGTGAAAGCGATGGAAATGTGCAAAACGTGCAATGCATTATTTTATATTATTATTTTTTTTTAAAGGCACTTCATTGTTTTTCAAAAGCTGAGTGGGCTGACTCCCCGTCACCTTTATTGTGTGGAGGGGGAGCGGATGCCACTTTTACTGTGCGGAGAGGCAGGATGCCAGATGGATTTCCACAGGGTATTTCAAGTCTGCCTCTCACGGTACTCTCTCCCTCCCTCTCTTCCTCGCGCCACCCTGCTCCGCGCGGTCTGCGTCAAGCTTGGCTCCGACTTCCTCCTCCCTTGCATAATTCACACCTGCAATTTCTAAGCCACAAACACAATGGAGGAACTGTGTACATTATCCCTTTCCTTCCCTCTTACTTGTCCGCCACCAGAAAAAAAAAAAGCTTCACCATTAAGAGTCTTCTCCACTTTCCGATCTGTCTCCCTCACAGATTTCATAAAGCATCCTGCAGCGTTGACAGAGCTCCATTTGAATGAATTATGAATCCCTTGTGTCAGTGAAAACACCAATTAAACCTTAAAACTGTTGTATTGTATTGAGTGCAATGTTACTGTAAGTAATTACCCTTTGCAAAAACACAATTTAGCCTTCAACTAAAGGTGTCATTATGGTGTATCAGAGGCACTTTGTTTTGAGAGAAGAGTGTAATGTTCTAGTCTCTATCTATACCTGTATTTATGTGTGGACAGACAGACAGGAAGATAGATAGATAAATGGATTTATTTTGGCTGCCTTTGATTGCTCTGATATTTAGATATTTGGGCGTTGTGTGTGTGCGTATGTGCTTCTCATCCTTAAAGCTGAAGAGAGAACTGTGGCTTCAAAGTAAGATTTGATCCTTTCAGGGCTCCTCACGCCCTTGTGCCAAGCGCTTGATAAGGACTGTGGCTATCTACAGAAAATGAAGTGAAGTATTTTCAATGAGCACTCTCTGAAGCTTTGTGTTCTGACGAGACAATGCAAAACAGTGGTAGTGTGAAAGGCACTCCATTGTACTGTAAAAGGAACAACCAAATTAATTAAATTGAGCAAATCAAAAGGAAAAAAGAAATTTCCCAACATCAGATCAAAATCGAAGAGAACACTCAATAACTAGAGGAGTATTTGATCATTGGGAAGAAACTCACACTGCCACGCTGCAGAATTTGGTGTGTGTCCTCCATGGTATGTTCTCTCTCTCACACACACACACTCTCTTCCTCTCACACACTCTCTCCCACACATTCTCTCTTCCTCTCTCTCACACACACACACACTCACTCTCTCCCTTTCTTCATATGCACACATAACCACACACACACACATCAGAGTGAACAGTGAGCCCTTCCCTTTCCCCTCACCTGGATCTCTCTCTCTCTCAGCACTGAGGTTCGGCCGGCCAGCCTGCACACACTCTCTTTCTCACCATGCTCACCAGTCCAGGGAAATGGGTAGATCGGAGGAAGCCTATATACTGAAATAGAATTGCGCTGCATTAGAGGAGAGGGAAGTGAAGGAGCCTCCATAGCCATCTAAGAGCGCTGGAGGAGAGCCACTGCATTTGTTAAGGGCCAGCAAGGGTCATGTTTGCGGCATGGGCAGCAAGGCATTAATATTCTATTGGCCCTTTCTCTTTCTCAGTGTTTCCCCGCAAATAGTGGCATTTGTTCGACTTCCATGACTCTGGTCGTGTAGGACCCCTGGCTCTCCCACTGGGTTTTACGGGTGTCCCAATCTTCAGGCTTCCCTGTCCCCCGTCTTCTCCTCACAAATTCTCCAAAGATCTCTCTCTCTTTCACTGTTTCTCTCCCTCTCTTAATGTCGGTCTAAAAAGACAGGCTGTGGTGGTGGCTGAGATCAAGGGATACATTTCTCCAACAAGGGGGAAAGAAATGATTTAGTTTTATTTGCTGCACAGATTGTCAAAGCTGCCTGGGCCTGCTCCAGTTTGCCCTGAGACTAAAAAGAATGTGTGGAATCAGGAAAGAGACAGAGATTGAGAGAGAGAGTGAAAACAAAAACTGCTGGAGTAAAATGGGGAAAAAAGCAGTTTGCTTGAGAATGAGATGAGATGCTGGGGAGGGATGGGTGGAGGGGAGGGAAGGTGGATGCAGATTGTATCAGAAGAGAAATTCGCTTGGGGAGTGTTTTGCCTTCTGAGGACAAAGTGAAGATTGCCGGCGTTATGATTTCCTGCAAACTGCTGTGTATGTGATGATGTACCATTTACATTGTGGATGTGCAATTCAAATGGCCTACTGCTATTTGTGAAGGTTGATTTCAAAAGCTTAATAACATGTAAAAAAAACAACAACAACAAAATACCGACCCGGACCGGGTACAATCATCTTGGTGGTGAATTTCATATCTATCATATTACAATAAAATATTTGATATAAATATTAAAGTGCCTTCAGGGGAATCTTTATTGTTAATGTATACATGAATAAAACAGTGGTGAGTGCAATGATGATCATGGCAAGTCAGCGGATTAATTAGGTTCTATGTGAAATGCACAGGTCTAAACAACCTCTTAATGCTACATGAAAAATGCATGAGACGGGATGGTACCCATTAGAGCAGGACAGCAAGCACCTTTTCCCACTGTGGACTGCTGCTTAGGGAACATCAACAAAAGAACAAGAACCATGTGCAGGATATTGTTTTATGCATCACCAATGACGCACCACTATGTACTGTAAGTGACCAATCCGCTGACAATCAAATCAATAGCATGGGTGCTAAGAGCCATTTTGTGAGCCATGTTGTGTGTTGGTACCGACTAATCTTGTTGGTGTGGTTTGGCGTGCTGTCATTTTAATGAACAGCAGGGATGCAATCTGTTCTCCTGCAGAACACTGAATCTGCCGCTGTTACAGCAGGTGACAGATTAATAATAGATTGGTTGTAATTTGTCAATTAAACCTTCACATAAATAAGCAAAAATCAACAAGGCAAACTGCTGCAGCAGCTGCACAGGTAAGGTTTCAGAATACAAATAATTAGGGCAGCCAGGCAACCTCTCCTCATTATTATACATGTATTTACTTCACATGATATTCTTCCAATTTGTTCCACTGAGCATCTTTTCAATCTCCCATGAGATGCCATGTACACCTTGTTATGTGCTTTTAAGATCTGAAAATATCTTTATCACAAATCGTCCCCTTAGAATTATAGGGTTCTATCTGCGTTCTGAGTAGTTCTGAGATATTGAGCTTCAAAGTCTTAGAATTCCATAGAGTTATACTGCTAAGTGGAACAAACCTCTTCAGATATAATGTCCAAAAATGCATACAACTACAAGAAACACTTCACCTCATCTTCTTAAGGTGTCACAGAATAAGAATATGTAAATAACTCAATTTTGACAAAAATGTCAGATAGAACCTTATAATTCTAAGGGGACGAAATATTTATCCAGTTGATGTGATCCAGTCAATAGTTGAAACCTCTCTGCTGGTGTTGTTTTTCCTCTCGCTTCCACAACATTTTTGTCCCCCTGAGAGGGTAACATGTTGTGAAGCTATGCAGCATGACCACTAACACTCCACCGGGGTGAGGGTGAGAGACACCTGGCTTCATTGAGAGCTAAATCACTGAGCAGTAGCCCCCTACGCATGCTGAGCAGTCGTTCTGCCATTAGTATAATGCCAGGGCAGGCAGTGAAACAGGCTCCAATCTGCACACTGACTCGCCTAACGGCTCCCAGACTATGGAGAGGTGAACTCTGTGCATGCTCTGAATTGCTTTGACTCCAGGGAGCTGGGAATGGGGGGGTTGGCGTGGATGCTGGAAGTGTGAGGAGAATTGAGAAGTGAATATACGTGCCAACAGAGAGGGGACGTAGACAGGGTGAAGATGTTATTTCCCCAGTGGTCCATAAACACAATACGTCATCAGCTATATGTTATAATTGAGGTACACACACACATTGCAAACTCACTTACACCTTTAGTCCAGTCCCGTGTCAGTGACAAGCACACACACGCTACACACGTTTCTTTCTAGTGTGTTAATCCATTAAACCCTGCGTATGGAGAGATGAAAGGGTCTACTCAGTGGGTGAGAGTGTGTGTACAGTCTGCTATTTATCCTAATCTCTGTCCAGCTGCACAACTAATGGCTTCTCATCACAGTCTTATCAGCACAGCCAATTGGCTTGAAGATTTATAAACACCACGGCTGAGAGGTGGCGTCATGAAATACAGATGCCGCCACCGCATCTGTGAACGGCGATTAGTCTACGCAAGTAAACCTAATGTCCTAGTAAACAGAGCATTTTCGCCACATTATATAACATTCTCTAGAAGTTCTCAAAATGTTACACGCCAACCTTCTGATGCACTGTTCTGAGAATGTTTTATAATGCCTGAAATGCCATGGTCATGGAACAAACATAATGGTTTAAATATCAGGAATATTTTTTAGGATTTTGTTTAGTGTTTCTTGATTATGTCTTTCTGAATATTACTGCAAAAGGATGCCAAAAACGGACAAATCCTTATTCCCACACAAATGGTAATATTAAAGTAATGTTTTTAAAGTATAAGTATATATATATATATATATATATGTATACTCTTTTGATCCTGTGAGGGAAATTTGGTCTCTGCATTTATCCCAATCCGTGAATTAGTGAAACACACTCAGCACACAGTGAACACACAGTGAGGTGAAGCACACACTAATCTCGGCGCAGTGAGCTGCCTGCAACAACAGCGGCGCTTGGGGAGCAGTGAGGGGTTAGGTGCCTTGCTCAAGGGCACTTTAGCCGCGGTCCACTGTTCGGGGTTCGAACTGGCAACCCTCCGGTTACAAGTTCGAAGCACTAACCAGCAGGCCACGGCTGCCCCAAGCATAAAATAAGAAAGAGTTGACCAATGAAACTAGAACATTTTTATACAGTGCTCATCTATCTGGGCATGTTGGACAGTTCTTTGAGTGTTGTGAAGACGTTTCTGGGTGATATGTTTGGAGAAGAGGCCTGGAACAGCAGGAGATTTGTAGACAATTTCTGAAGAATGCCTTGAGGAAAATACAGATGTATTTGTTATGAGCCGTAAAGAGTTTGCTTCATACATATTGATGTTGCCACTGTTTTTGAATTGCTTGTTTCTTTGAAGTATGACAAGTCAGCATTGTGCAAGAGGACATTCTCAACAGCTCAGCCACTTCCCTGCAAGTAATCAAAGTTGGAACAGATTGCCATTCATAGATCGAAAGTTTAGCTGGTGAACTTTGAGAGATAGGACACTGATGAAATCTGCATGTCTGTGAGTTCTTCACGGAAGAGAGAGGCTAACATCTTTAACCAAGCAATTTGACCTGTCAAATACAATTTAGCTCTCAAGTTGATTTGCTGAGTCCTAGTGATTATTGTTTTTTTCATAACTATAGAGAAGGTGACCACCACTTATTTATCCAGCGCCCACCAGAGCTCCTCCACTTCTAAAGATCCTCGTTCCACTGCTCTCCAAAATAGATGACTGCTGAGACAAGAGGGATGAGTCAACAGCAATATCCCAACAAGCCCGAGGGCAACCGCATGGAGTATCCACTGCAGAGCTGCAGAAAACAAACACCACTCAAGAATTTTCTGTCCTATTTTTTAATAAATTTAAAAACTACTGATGCGAGGAATGCTCCGGTACATTCTGGGGTTATCTATATAAACACAAACAGCAGCTGAATTATTGGGAGAGGGCCTGGCTCAACCCAGTGCTGTGTGTTAGAACCATGTACTGAGGAATCGGTCACTCTCAATGTATGGACTGATTGACCCAGTATCATCCTACATACAGCTCTTTTCCCCCCAATAAGATTCTAGTCTGTCAGGCGGGCCAGTCAGCGACCAGAGGGGGTGAAGTTACAGTTTCGATATTGAAGAAGCACTGGTAGAAGTAGAGGAAGCAATAAAACGGTAGTAGCAAGTAGTAGCAAACATCTCCAGCAAACATGAAAGAATTGAAGCTGGACAAATGTGTAGATCATGTGTTGATTCCTTAATAAAACTGCCAAAGCAGTTTATCAGTTTGCCAAGGTTAGAGGTACGAAATAACGAAGAACACATTATTCCCGACGGAGGACACTCCATCACAACAGTGGTGCAAGAATATCCTCCCTTCAGTCAAAATGGGAAAGGAATATCTCCCTCCTCTCCCCCTCCCCTTTTCTGTCTGCCCATCTCCTCGACATTGTTCTCTTTGAGCTATGGATAGATGTATTTTCAGTTGCAGCCATTTGGCTAGGATTACCACTAATTATTATACGCTTGTTTCACTCTCACTTCTGTTATCATCTGGCAAGAGTCTAAGTCTAAGTCAGTCCAAGTCATTGTGCCCTTGCCTGTATTTTCACCTATTCCTTTGTTTCTATTTTCTTCCCTATTGTATTTGCACAGGTGTCCTTCGTATTCTTTATCTACTGTCAGCAAAGGTGTAGCTGAGCTGGTGTAGCATACACCCTGACAACATAGCTGGCTCTGGCACGCAGCCAACTATCCTTTCTAGAAACGCACCCCAGATCAGGGCCACATCAGAACCAGACCAGGACCAGATAAAGACCGGATCAGGGTCAGACCAAATTAGGGCCAGATAAAGACCGGATCAGGGTCAGACCAAATTAGGGCCAGATAAAGACCGGATCAGGGTCAGATAAAGACCAAATTAGGGCCAGATAAAGAACGGATCAGGGCCAGATAGACACAGGATCAGGACAAGATAAAGACCAGATCGGAGCCAGATAGACTGGATCAGGGCAAGATAAGAATGAGATCAGGACCAGATCAAGACTGGAGCAGAGCAAGATAAGAACGAGATCAGAGCGAGATAAAGACCAGGCGTGCGTTTCTACAAAAGCTGTATTGTTGCTAAACCACCATGGACGCAACTTTCGCTCAGCCTTGTAACACCTGTGTATAGAAAGTGGTGTTGTTTGGTCAAAGTTCCGTCATTCAAACGCTGCAGTGTGAATGACGTCAGGCTAAGACCAGGGCCAAACAAAGGCCATGTCTGTTCCTATGTCCGCTGGTATCTCTGCCACCAACATTGCAATGACCAGGGCCGGCCCGAGGCATAAGCGAACTAAGCGGCTGCTTGGGGCCCCCAATTGAGTTTTTTTTTTTTTTTACATATTAAATAACGTAAACAAGTGACATAAATGAATTAATAAATGAAACAATTAATAATAATAATTAAAATTACCTTGCCTACTGCTACGGTGTCTACCAGCCTTTGAGTCATGCACATAAACTAGAAAAAGTTTATTACTGTTCTGTAATATGTGACATAGTGGTAAGTCTGATACCAGAGAATGTCTAATAAGGAGAGAACCTTCACTCTCGGAACTCTTCCGGTGTGGTACTGCATCTAGGGGCGCTCGCGGGCGAGTCCAGAATGAATGGAGGTCTATGGAGCTGTACCCCTCAAAATCCACTTTTCTCGGGATATAATTTTTTTTCAAGTAATTTTAATATTGTATTCGAAAGGGGAGGCAAAGACAATACACTTGGTTGAGTATTATATTTTTTAAAGTCACTTAATTGTTCTAAAAAGCCTTTCAAACGTGCCAATGACGTCATTCATTAGCATGATCATAACATAGCATAGCATCAATGCTAGCGTGTTATGGGCAACAACGACCCAACCTGTAAGAAAACTAAAGGACATGACTCCCGGATTATTTCACTTTTGATTGAAAATCCATATCCATTTTGCGAAAAATAAAATAAAATCTGAGGGTTTCAGTTGTTAAATAGGTGAAAACAACAAATGTAGCCATGTAGCTCCATAGGACCCCATGTATTTTGGACTCGCCCGCGATCGCCATCAAGGTGAACTCTGGTGAACTGCAGCCAAATTCGGTTTGTATGGGATTAATAGAGAGTGGGGAGGCTCTCCTTAGAAGGGCTCTGCTGATAGCAACAACATGCTAAGCCCAGGCTCCATGTCCCAACCCCAACCCACTGACTAGCGCGACTCTGGGCGTCGGTAACGTTCCAGCTTCATAGGCACACATGGAACACTACGTGCGTTCTGCTCTAAGATCTTTGGTGAGAGATGGTATTGGTGTTTATGAGAAAATATACCATGTTGGGTGGGGAGACTTCTGTGATGAAAATAGAAAGTAGATCACCGTGTTAATCGTTCACCATACTGCAATTATGCCTCATAATTGTTAGATGTGGAATTGCTTGTTGATGAGTGTAAGTAATGATGGCAAAATAAACTCATTCTGCTCGATCAACTATGCACTTATGCAATGTTATTTTTTTTTTTCAGGAACACTGTTGAAGTACTTTGGAGCACATCTCTACCTCTACCCAATTCTATCCCGGATGTTTCATCAAGTGTCTGCCTCCATGGCTTATGACACAGAAGGTGAGGTTTTTCTTGATGGCAAATGGTTACATAGCCTGTTAATATGACATGACACATTTAACATAGCTTTTGTATTTATTTAATTATTGCAGGTTCGTCAACTGCAGAGTTGCAGATGCCTGAAAGCCAAGAACGAAGTAGGAATAAGTATCTTTTTTGGGACATATTTTTGATTATTAATGTTTGTCTATTTTGGTTTTATTTTGTAGTTGAAGATTGCTCATTTAATGCACGTTTGTTCTGCAAATCTGTTGAGAAACAAGTCATTAAATTACAACAAATACAAATGCTGTTGTATTTTGTTATTTGTCAATTCAACTTCAGTAAACCACACTTAGTGCTTCACTTTGAATATGAATCCATAAGTCAAAAAGCAAAGGGTTATGAATCTGAACAAATGTAGGTATTGCCATTCTCTAGCTGACCATCCCAAAAATGCACCAGAATACAAGAAATCACATCTACCAAATTCAGATCTCCGTGGGTTATCGCTAATTAAACTCAGCTGACTGGTGTTAGCGCATAGCCATAGTTGCTGTTGAAATGCCTACTAGGCTAGCACTGGAAATCTAAACACTTCAACACCGACAAGTAGCCTAACATGTTCAAAACTATTGCGTGTTATGGGTAAAGACATGAAATTTCTTGAAGCATTTGGGAACACACTGAATTAACTAGAAAGTAGAGTCCCTGTTAGATTAGCTTGCTTGCAAATGCCGTTGTCCATGACCTGGCAGTTCTATGGCAAGCGGTTTTAACATACCTTATGGCAAACAGCCTACACTGGGTAAACTTGAAAGCAGAGCTTACCATTGTGTGTGCATGCATGGCAAGCTGTTTGTTTTAACATTTAAATGTATTATTTGTAGGAGCAATGAGATATTGACAGTAAATTGAATATAACAGTTCAATTTCATGTTCAAATTTGTCTTATCAATAAAAAAAAGCAATTGATGCTTTAAACCATTTTAATTTAAAACATTTTAAAAACAAAGTACCGGTTCAGGCAGCGGCACCGTTTTAAAAGTATCGATTTAGCACCGGTATCAGATAAAACCCAAACGATACCCAAACCTAGTGATTTGATATGAAATTGGAGGTATGTTAATATGGGAAAATTGCAGCCGTCATCAAATCCAAAATATATTTCTGGAATGCATTTTTGCTTTGAATGGTATGCTTTGAAAGTGTTTTATGAGTTATATGTAACAATTTTACTTTATTTTATCGTATGAGTTCTGTGTAACAATCAACAAACTTATTGTAACACTCAATGTTTTTCATAATTCTGCTCAACATTGCCCATGTATATCTATGTATGTCTAGGTATCTATGTACGTACTTGTATGTGACAGCCTGTGCATGTACTGAAACCCATCTGTTTACGATCATCTCACCTAAAAATATTTCAGGACAAATTTGAGTGCACATTTCCGTGATGTAATCTGTATTCCTCTATTCAATGAAGTCATGTTTGAAGCGTGTGTGTGTGTGTGTGTGCACCGATGTGTGCTATATGAGTGGCCACTGCAGCTTATGTGTGGGTGGACAGAAGGCTCTCATCTTTTCAGATATGAGATATGAGAGCTTTTTAAGGTGCTCTCTCTACTTGGCATCAGATATCCTCAATCTGCTACTAGCCAAAAGATGAGATGGTACTGTTACCAAGCAAAATGAAAGATGACATTGCCTTGATGACTATATCTGATGTGTATTTTTGTATTTTCAACACAACTGAGCATTGTCAATGTAAATGAGCATTGAGCACTATTTAAAATAAATGTATGCGTATTGGTAAAATGAGGGCAAGAGACAAGAAGACATGGCTGCTGTGTTGTATGCAGGGATGGATTACTGCACGGGCCTACCGGGCCCAGGGGCCCAAAGGGTCAGGGGGCCCTGAAGCCCAAGCCTTTGCATGGAATCACTGCCTCAATATCAACAAATCAGGATGTACTGTAGGCTATTAATCTGATTGAATTAAAGTATTGGCCCTCCCCAAAATGCACCAGAATACAGGAAATCACATCAAACAAATTACATTTGGGCCCGAATTACAGGGGCCCGAAAGTTCATAATCCATCCATGGTTGTATGCAGAGGCTACTGATGTGTAAGTAGAGTGAATCATAAGTATTTAAAAATAACTAAAAGTCACTGAATAAAATGTGACTATCAGTTCTATAATGGGCTCCTGGCCTTGGTCCACCTGACATAGGCACGCTACTACTCATGAGTCAGACTGGCATACCCACACAGAATCTTAGTCTCCCAGCTGTGCATGCATTCAGGTGTGGCTGATTGGTTGACATCATGCCAATCAGACATTTTTCAAAGCTTGACGATGCTTTTAGTGATAACTCAATCACAGAAACACACAGATGCAAGTCTGATGTGAAAGTGATCTGAAGTAAATCACTTAAACCAAGTTCACAGCGCGGAAGAGGGGGAGATTTACCCCCCCCCCCGCTCCCCAACGCAAAAACAACCAGCTCACTGCCCGCCTTGACCTGCCACCCCGAACACACGCACCTGCTGTCTATATTTCTTCTGCTCACATTTCAGCATCATAGAAAATGTATATTAACACCAGGCAGCAAAAGCACATATCACCAAAATCCATGCCCCAATACCTGATTATTTTAAACACAACCATGTTCTCATCTCGTTACATTAGCGGGTTTGTTCCGCGTTTGATCTGACTGTGTTATCAAAACCACTAATTAATGCCGTGACCTACCTTCGCATATTATGGGCGTCATTTTCAAATCTGATGAAATTGTTAACAGCCACTTCTTGTCTTCATACGATCAGGGTTCCATGAGTCTTGATGAGGATGACATGTGCCGATCTTCAAAACTTTAGCAAGATGCCACTACACGGTAACGACCCGGAGAGCTCTGTCTCCTCTCAGAGCCGTCATCTGCCATTTGGGCAAGCAAACTGCCAAACGATTAAAACAGAAACTGTCATTCACGCCGGCTCCTAAATATCTCTCTCAAGATATCACATCTGATCCGTTCCAGAAGCACAAAAGTGGGCAGGATCTAACACAGATAACGAAGGACTGAGACGACGATAGGCTGACTATCTCTCGACACGATCCGCTGCAGCAAGGATGCACTCTTCCAGGTGATTATTATGGGCTCGGCGATAGTTATCGTGTCTTGTTGCTTTCGGCATGCCCGCGAGGGTGGGGACTCGTGGCGGATCTGCGCCTCTGCATGGGATCCGGGGGGGTTTGGTGCGCGTGAATGTGTGTTTGTTGTGTGAGAGAGAGAGAGAGAGAGAGCGCACCACATCAATTCCACCTTAAAGACAGTAGTGCTATACATGGGGTTATATAAGATTAATGAACAAAATAATTCCAGTAGGCCTAAATGAACAGTAACCACGTCTATAGTCCATATTTTAGACTCCTATGGTCAACACACACTTAAAATGTAGCCTATTTCATACTTTATAGGCTACATCGTTAAAAACATTATATTCGTTACATGCATCATGCCCCCAGAGTTTCGGAGAGAAAAACGGTGTAGCCTATATTGATTCATTTGACTGAACACGTCTTCCATTCAGTCAGTCCGAAATTATGAAACCATGAATTAGATTTAATAGTTATGATCATTTGTCATATACAGTCCTACATTTTAACGAATCAGATTGAATAGTTTTGTCAGTTGTAAATCCACAAGGTTCTGAAGTAAAAAATAATATAAGTACTGGCTATGGGAGAATTTCGAAAATGACCATCAATAACAATAATAATCTAAAATTATGCAGAATCAACACACTTCAAATAAATACATTTTGTATTCATTAACAAGATTCTATCAACTAAAATTCATGTCTCATGTATGAATTGTCCATATAATCATGGGCGGATTATGAACTTTTGGGCCCCTGGGCCCAGATGTATTAAGGGCCCCCCACTTATTGTCGTATATGTGGGAGGGGGCGTTTGGGGGTCCTCCCCCAGAATGTTAATTTGTTTGATGTGATTTCCTGTATTCTGGTGAATTTTGGGGATGGCCAATACTAAATTCAATCAGATTCATAGCCTCCTGATTTGCTGATATTGAGGCAATGATTCCATGCAAAGGCTCGGGCTTCAGGGCACAACTTGCCCCCGGTGCGGGGTAAGTTGTGCCTTTGAAGAGAATGCATTGGGGTAAATTGTGCCATCGATTATTGAAGTAAAACAGTATATTTTGATCTCAGACACTGTAATGCTTTATAAAAGCTAGACAAATTCAATACAAAATTACTCATTTAAGGTTTATTTAAAGTTATTTTATGTACAACATCAAAGGCCAATTTTCTACAAGCCTATTGCGCCGGACGAGCACATCAAAGGTCATTTTCCATTGTCACACCAGTTTCATCCATGTTGTAGATCTTGTGTGGAGGGAAGTCATACCTGAAATGAGATTAAAGTTTTGTTGATCAGAGAAGTTTACAGCAGATTTAGGTGGTTGGATTGTGTAGATGTCAACTCTGCCACTGCTACTACCTAGAGATGATGTTCCCCCTCTCCTTCCCAGGCTTCCTGGTCAGTGTGTGTGTGTGTGTGAAATTCACAGCATTTCGTGGACTTAGACCGTGACACATTACTGCTAGTGCCTTTATATGTTCTGCCAGCTCCTTCTCCATACAGTATGCCCTGCCTGTCTTCCTCTTATAACTCTGTGGCATGATGGTATATTTCTATTTTTGGTCTAAAATAAAGAATGTCACATAGTTTTAGTAATAAAATGTAAGAATAAAATGCACAATTACAATAAAATAATATGTTTAAAACATTATTTATAAGTGGGGGTGAGTATAAGTGGAGGTGCCACTGGCACAACTTAACCCAGGGCCTTTGGCACAAATCACCCCAACCCCACCATTTTGGAAAAAATGCATCATCCATCAGATTTGAGCTAACATCATGCTACCTGTATAGACTCATAATGTAGCTTACCAAAGCACTAAAACATGTGTGAAATGTTTCAATCTTGTCTATAACTGTTTTGACACAACAATCAAAAAAACATGATCATAGAAATTTTACTTTGAAAGGCAAAAAACAGTTCTTTTAACTTAAATGTGCTTACCTCTCATGCAAATGAGGCTCTCTTCTCTGCAGGATAATTGAAATGGCTGAGTCTTCAAAAATGTGTGGTCACATGACCAATTTCTTCTATAGTTTCCTAGAAAAAGGGGGTGGCACAACTTCCCCACTGGCACCAATCACCCCACTCTCCCCTACGGATATACCACTAACACGTCTACACTTTACTGTACAAGAACACAGCCAATCCCACTTTAAATAGTATTTACACTGTATGTCCATAAAAACTTCCGTTCCCATAATAAAGGGTATCCTTATGCTGTTTAGCGCTGGTAAACCCATACAGTATATGTGGTAGTAGCAAGGTGAATCTTGATATTGTAGTGTTCCATATGATATAGGATGGCTTGAATTATAATCCCTTGCCCTCTTTTTGAATGATAAAAACATGAGGGAAAGATTAACTTGTGTTGATAATGAGTATACAGTCAATGGTGTCACAGAAGCAAAATATGATTGAAAAGTCTATGAAAGAATGTTTGTGAACTAATTTGAATGATTTCTTAAGGGTACATTCAGACCTGGCTTCTTTTTCTGACAAGAGAAGTTGTACAGACCGCTTTTTTAGTTTAAAAAAAAATCTGCTATTGTTTTTGTTCTGAAAAGCAGCCGTATGCGTCTTTTTCAGTTATCTGTTTATGATTGCAGCTGTCAAAAAACACTGTGACGTAAGGCGTTTATCCACTAGAAGTCGAATATTTCTCAACTTTGAACAGCTCTGAGCTGCAGAAAAAAAACGCCCGCGATCGCGTTTTCAAAGAAGCCGAGGACTTTTTTGAAAACACAATCTACTCCATAGGATTGTAATGTAAAACAGCAGCTGTGAAAAATACGCCTTGTCTGAACGTAGCCTAAGACAGGCAAGACAGATAATGCACCATGAAGTGATGTTACATGTGGGTATATCCAAAGTCCTTTTAGGCAAGTCCCTCCACTCAGCAGCCATATTGCAACGCATTTTGGGCACTTATCGGGCATCTATTTCGGCAGGCTTCACAACACCAATCTTGCTCCAGCGGCAAGATCACAACACATGATTGGCACAATGTCTTCACAACACATGAGGAGACACAGCACTGGCTCAATGTATTCACATGTCCACGTTTTGCCACGGAGGGGGTGTGATATATGTAGACAACACCATATGTTACAAACTAACCCCATGCATTTCTATGGAGGATTTTTTGAGTGCTGTGTCTCCTCATTAGAAAGTCTACCTCCTTAAAAAGCTCATGGTGTTCATGTATTCCAAGGCTCCCGAGCTGTTCTTGACCAAACGCTGCGACACTCGTTGCTTTAGGCGCCATGCCAGATAGCCCGTCCCTCTTGCAGCATCGTAGAAGTGTTCCTGCAAAATAATGTGGGCAAGAACTATGATTATCCAGATCAATAGTTGAACATTATTATTATATATAACCTTACATGGAAATGAGTAAAATCTTACATAGCCATTGGTGGAGTAAGGATCCCTGAGATTAGGAAAGTCACAATGCTGAGTGTATATCTTTTTCTTTGACTACGTACTGGTATCCTTCTAAAAACAATAGGAAAATTATATTAGATATATTCAGACAACATTACAAGCTATAAAATGGAAGAGTGATTAAACATGGATTATGGATAAAATATAGACTTAACGCTTCTTGCCACTAAAATATGCTTAAGTAATATTACATTACATTTGGCTAACGCATTTTTAACCAAAGCGACTAACATGGTAGCAGTTTAAGTTTTAAAGCAATTCTCTCAACAATTTTAGGAGAATTTAAAAACAGTACTGTACAGTACAGTAAGAATAAGTGCATCAGTGAGTGCTGTTTTTAAACAGTTGAGTGTCAGTTCAAGACAGGTGGTAAGTTAGCCTGGGTGCCATTCCGAACTTAGTCCCGCCCACAACGTTTGAGGTCGGGAAGTTCGGTCTGGCATTGATCCATAGTGGCGCGAGTATGCTCGCCCAAAAGCTGGCGGGCCAATCAAATTGTCAGGGCGGGCTTTATACGATGATGGACAGATGCTCAACAGTAACGTAATCAACCACGTCACCAAAGAGCGCTTGGGTTGAATTCGTTTACAACAACGATGGCTGCCACTGGAGAATTGAGATGTGTAGAGTCTGCTATCAGGTCTGTTCTAGAAGATATCGACAGCGAATTCATTTTAAAAGAGGAACAGAGTAACGGGATCAAGGCATTTGTTGATAAGAAAGATGTTTTTGCCGAAGCAACTGAAATGGGCATCACGGCGATGCAACTCAGCGTGCACGACGAGGTGGATATAGCCAACGGTCATTGCCAGATCCTTTTTTGAAGCCCGGAATCCTGGCTGCTGAACAACAAGTGGAGGGACATGCTACCCAGGTAGCAAACAGACGTGTTGTACACGTTTTTTATCGGTGCTCTGTTGGTGTCAGACACGTTCAGAATTGGTTCAGAATAACGTTCATTTTTGGTAAAAGTGTAGGTTCCCGATTACGCTTTTTAACGTTCCAGAATAGTTCATATTAAGTGTCCAGTACGTTTTATGCACGTTGCAAAAGGGTGTTAAAACACAATGTTGTGAAAAACACGTTCAATGGAAACTTCGATGGAAAAGGCATAACCAATGAATAATTGTAATAAATATAGCTATATTTATTTATTATGACCGCCGCGCAGCGAAGCGGCGGTCATATAGGTTTAGTCAGATTTTTTTTTTTTTTTTTTTCGCATGTCCAAATTTCCGTCAAGGATTCCCGGGACACTGAAAGACCGGGGTAGACGAAACTTGGTGGGCATGTAACCCCACATGGATAGCATGGAACCATCGTTTTTCGTTTTGATCTGTAGCCCCCCCGCTGGACTGCACCCCCCGAAAAGAGGGTAGGGCAGACACAGTTTTTTGTGAATATCTCGAGAACCGTAAGGTTTAGGAGGACCATTTTTTTTATTGTTGATCTCAAGGGGCCATGTAAACCCATTCCATAACCACTCATTTCATGTATAGCGCCACCTAGTTAAACACAAAAAAGTAAAAATTAGGTGTTGTAATCGCAGGTATCTGTGACCTAACATAGTCAAAACTGCACGAAATTGGAAGTGTAGGATCATTATGACACCCTTTGAATGCACGCCAAGTTTCGTGGAATTCCGTTCATGGGGGGCCACACAATAAATAAATTTATGTTACTATACACCAACTGGCCTGTAGGTGGCCGGAGACAGTTTTCTGTGAATATCTCGAGAACCGTAGAGCCTAGGAGGTCCACCTTTTTTTTGTATGTTGGTCTTAAGGGGGCATGTCAACCCATCCCATTACCACTTATTTCATGTATAGCACCACCTAGTTAAAAATTAAAAAGTTTTCTGTGAATATCTTGAGAACCGTAGGGCCTAGGATGACCATTTTTTCTGTATGTTTGCCTCCAGGGGTCACGTTAACCCATTCCATGTGCACACATGTGCATAAACAGATACAAACGCACACACATACATTCACAGTAATCATACGTATGACACATACTCACACAGTAGACATATGTACGCATGCATGCACATGCACAAACACACATACGCATACGCAAGTAAACACACAAGCACGCACACACACACACACACACACACACATAAACATGTACACGCACACATGCACACAATTCAAGAATTTCTCAGAATTATGAACAGGCAAGATGGGGGTGGGGTTGTATAAAATTAATTTTACATGTGAAATCTATGAACTAATCATGTTTTGGTACTTGTTGTCTAGCAGATACCAGTGAGAATTGAGTGTGGATAATGCAATTTAGTGAGACAGTTAGAATCATATAGGCCAGTGGTTCCCAAACTTTTAACAGGCATGTACCCCCTGAGACATTATGATCTTCCGGAGTACCCCCAACACCACCAATTGTTAACAAGTTTTTTTAAAATTGTTTTATTAATATTTATTTTTATCGATTTTGTCGAGAATAATGAATAGGATCATAAACATATGATACAAATCTCATCAATAGTCAACATATGATAGGCCTACAAATGTGCTGAATATAATGATTTTAAATAGATCTGCACCTAATCTCACACACAATCGTCTTGTTGAATGCAGTGATCTTATCTGGTGCTTGTCTTTGCCTTGTAACTGGAGATTTATTGAGCTTTATTGAGCATTGAGCTTTCCAAATATATCGCTAAGATAGGCCAGCTTCGTCAAGAAATGTTCATTAGTGAACGTGCTTGCAGATTCAAACATGCGCTCTTCCTCCAAGAAGAGGCGACTCGGAGCTCAAACACGCGACAGCACTTTACCTCGGGAAAGCCACCTTGCCTCGCTGTGAAACAGTACAGCCTTTTGGTCAGCTCCCATCTCCTCTCAAAGTGCGGAGAATAGACACGCTTTTAAGGGCCGGGTCTTGATGAAATTCACCATTCTCACAACCTCGTTCAAAATCTCATTCAGGTCGGGACTAACTAAGCTGCCTTGACACGAGCGCTTCCCTATGAATAACAGTGCGTCCATTGCGCATCGGGTGCTACCCGGGCCTAGGCTACAGATAAAAAAATAAATAAATAAAACTCCTGTTTTTCACGTCAGTTCGCGCCCCACCTGGCATGTCTCCGCGACCCAGTAGTGGGTTGCGACCCACAGTTTGAGAAACGCTGCTTTACCCTCTCTTTTAATCCACTCTCGAATATTTTGTTAATGCGTAGAAAATACGTTTTTAATGTGCAGTGCAAATGCGGAAGTTAAGTTACCAACGTGGGATAGAGAAAATGTTTGAAAAGGCATAGGCTATGACTTAGATCTTTTTTCGCGTACCCCCTGAAATCAGTCCACGTACCCCTGGGGGTACGCGTACCCCAGTTTGACAACCGCTGATATAGGCCTTTCAGCGTGATTTATTTTTGTGGAAAAAATGTGCTGGACTGGGCGGCGGTCATATTTTGTACCGCTCGGCGGTACATCAAGTTTAAAATAGCATCAGCGACTGTGACGGGCTTTGGCTTGATGTCGGGCTTGGGCTGCCGTGGTGCCGCTCGAGGTCATCCAATGCTTGGCCTGCTGAAGTTCCTCTCTGAAACAATACAAACATATATGATGTAAGCTTATTTCTATGAACAGTTTCTTTACTTCTTTACATAAAAATAGTGGATCAAAACAAAACAACAATGAGTGTAAACCGGAGAATCAACCTAGTAGTAGGGGGGCCTATGTGTCTAATTTGGGGGCTTGTGGGATTCGCATGTTAATTTTTGGAGAGTATTATTTCTTTGTTCTAGGGGTTCTTAAGAGTAAAACAAAACATGTCTCCATTTTTTTTAAGGTTTTAAAGGACCCAAATCAAAGGTCAAATTCAGAAAAGGTCAAATTTGGTGTTTTGTCCATAAACCTCACATTGCTGGTATTATAGCATAGGGTTTGGTGCCAAAGGTAGTGTGCAAAAGTGGGCCACATAAACAATACAACATTATAAAACATTTTTAGGCTGATGATTGATCTCTTTAACAAGAAATTGGCCCTAAAATTCTCGAAATTGTCCACATATAAAAATAATACTTCAATATCAATACTATCAATTCATGCCTATTAGTGTGCTTGAGTGTAGGCCTAGTCTGCTCTGTCAGTTCTTGTCTACACCCATTCAGAGCACAAAGTGCAGAGATCTCTGTTAAATCAAATTTAATAGACTTTTACATAGTACCAGCTGAAGTCTGTAAGGCCTTCCGTCGCCTATGTAAGTGTGAAGAAAAGAAAGGGTAAAGGATCAGATAGACAAACATACAGTTGTGTGTGTGTGTAAGAAAGAGAAAGAGAGATACCAGCATGGACGGATTATGAACTTTCAGGCCCCTGGGCCCAGATGTATTAAGGGCCCCCCACTAATTGTTGTGGGGGACATTTTTTAAAATGTATTTGATGTGATTTCCTATATTCTGGTGCATTTTGGGGATGGCCAATACTTTAGTTCAATCAGATTCATAGACTATGTGTTGATATGATGTGTTGATATTGAGGCAATGATTCCATGCAATGGCTTGGGCTCCCTGACTCCTTGGGCCCCTGGGCTTGGGCCCAGTAGGCCTGTGCATTAATCCATCCTTGACTACCAGTGACAGTTGGCTGATGATAGCTGGCAGTGATAGAATTTAGAATATCGAATAAGCACATAGTGCTCTGTTCTTCATGGTTGGTGATATTAGTGACCACCTAGCCTTCTACATTTGAGCAAGCACATTTTCATAGTTCATGTTGGCACAGTCTAGTTAGGTTATATTCTGAGGTGTGTCTTTCTGTTAGTCAGGTGATGGCACACATATTCTAAAAGAAACAGATTTTGGGCTATGTATCCAGTGGCAGATATGTGTGGACTGGTGAATGACCCATCACTAGAGACATATTGTTTTTGTCCATGTATGGAGATGGGGATCACAGATCAGCCAACGATTACATTGTTACAGTGCAGTTATTTTACAACAGAACAAAGCAGTTTGGCACAGGAACTGCTACAAATCCACCTGTAACAGTGATCATCTGCAGCATGCTAAGATTCACTACTAGAAATCATGTGAAGCAGGCAGGACTTGTCTTCAGAAAAGACGTGGTAGACCATCTTCTGAACCTGCAGCAACACCTGCAACTGCATCAAGTCCATCTAGAGGGACTTTGTACACTTGTTCAGCAGCAGCTGCTGCCAGCATAGATAAGTGCTTCTTCTTTCAGAAGCAGACAAAAGAGCGTCTTCATGAGGTGTCCTCTTTCAATGCAGGCCACCAACCAAGAACTATAAGTAATATTTTGAAGTCAATGACTTTTAACAGGTAGCCAGTGTAAAAATATGCTAGGATGGGGGAAATATGTTCATATTTTTTGTGTGTGTGAGCAGCTGCATTTTGAATAAGCTGTAAGCTCTTTAGACAGGTATTATTACAGCCAGCATAATAGCATTGCAATAGTCTATCCTTGAGATGACAAAACATTAATTTCTCGGCATCTGGTAAGGATAAGGACTTCCTTATCTTTGAAATGTTCCTTAAATGGTAAAATTAAGTTTTGCTGATCTGTTTTATGTGATTACTTAGCGCTAGGTCCTGGTCAATTATAACTCCCAGGTTTTTAACACTCGTGGATGAGGTCAGTGGAAGATCACTATATGTAGTAGGGGGGATTATCAACAAAAAAGGGCCTAATCGTTACGCGGTGGATAGAAGCACCAAAATTGGTACAGACACTCTTTATGATGTATCTCATCATTTGAGAAGGGGTGCCCTAAATTTCTGGTTCATTTAGGTCATTTTTTAAGGGAAAATCCAAGATGGCCACCTAAAACGACCCAAGGATAATAAAACATTACATAGTTGGGCATCATGGTTTATTCTGCTACTTTATTATTTTACATTTGATATATATAGAGATGGTTAACAAATAATACGTGTAAGATAACCCATGAAAATAATCTTACATGCCTTTTATACAGCTTTAAAGGGGGGAAAACAGGCTTAAAATGGTCAGAATGACATGACTCCCCAAATTAATCCTCATCTGAGATGTTAATTATTTATGTATGCATAACATAAATATTTTTAAAAACTTTTGGAAGAATCACTTAATAATTTTCAAAAGACAGTTTATTGCTAAAATGTCCACATGATCAGAGATCAAGCCCTAAATAGGGGCACAACTCATTGACCAAATGTTATGCCAGTGTTAGCGTTAGCATTAGCCAATGTAGAACCACTAGCTGGGTTCCAATTATCAAGCTAAATCTAGGCAAACAAAGGCATCCCTAGGCTAATTGTGTCCCCATGATCGCCTGGGGTGCGTATTTGTGAATCTGTGGGGCTTCCTGGGGGGTATTGTACCATTATTTTGGGAATAACATTAGAAGCTACAAAATTTTGATTTGTACTACAGTAACGGTAGCCAGCTAGTATTTAGCTGTGCAGTATGTACATTGAGTAAACCTCCCTCATGATACCTTGACGTGCTAGTGAGAGAACTAGCAGCCTGGGCTTTTAGCTCAATTACTAGCACGCTCGCCTCCCGATCCGAGATGCTAGAGAGCAAATATACATTCAGCCAGCTCAAAAAGCGCAAACAAATATGCTCTGTCTTCCAGAGAAGTATATACTACAATTCCAGCTGTTACTTGTCAACCAAAGGCCATCTTAGTGCCAAAAGTTAACCAAACCGAACTTACTTACTTACTGCCCTTTATGCCTCTTGGCATATAGGGCAGCAACAAAAGTTTTCCACTCTAGTCTATCCTGGGCGAGTCGTTGAATGGTGCCCCATGAGTGGTTTAGGCTTTGCATCTCCTTCTCCACAGTTCTTCTCCATGTGTTCTTCGGTCTTCCTCTCTTTCTTTTCCCCTCTGGCGTCCAATGTAGAGCTATTCTTGTAATGTCAGTAGGATCTTTTCTCAAAACATGTCCTATCCATTTCCACCTTCTTTTCATGAGGATGGTCTCGATGCATTCTTGTTGACATTTCTGATACAGTTCTTCATTTGAGATTGTGTTTGGCCAATATATGTGAAGTATTCGTCTTAAACTTTTGGTGTGGAAGGTTGACAGACTGTTGAGGTCCCTTTTTACCATTCTCCAGCATTCAGAGCCATACAAAAGGGTGGATAAAACACAGCTCTGATACAATTTGAGTTTGGTCTTTGTAGAGTATCGTTGTGAGCGCCATATATTATTCAGTATGTAAAATGCATTTCTTGCCTTATTGAGACGGTTCTTAATGTCTTGATCTGTGCCCCCCTCATGGCTAATGGTACTGCCCAAATATGTGAATTCATTAGTTTTGGGGGTCTCTTCTCCATTGACTTCAATTGGTGAGGGGTTTGGAATGTTTAGAGTTAAAACTTCAGACTTCTTATGGTTGATCTTTAAGCCAATCTTCTGACCAAAGACACTAAGGCGGGATGTTTTCTCCTGCATGTGTCGATGAGTATGTGAGAGAAGAGCCAGATCATCCGCATAGTCTAGATCCTCAAGTGATGAGAAGAGTGTCCATCGAATGCCTGTATTTTGGTCTTTGGTTGTTTGCCTCATCACCCAGTCAATGGCAATGTTGAAGAGCAGTGCTGACATTACACATCCTTGCCTCACACCTGTTTTAACTTGGAATTGTTGAGGACTATTTCCAACCCTGCAGGTGAAGTTGTTGTAGAAGCTTTTAATCACAAGAACTATTTCCTCAGGGATCCCGTACTGACGTAACATCTGCCAAAGGCTGTCACGATGAATCGAATCAAAAGCTTTTTCGAAGTCAATGAAGTCAATGAAGTTAGCATGGGCAATAACAGAGGAGGAAAAGTGGGGTGAGCATGCAATCAAACTGATGCTTCACTTCAGCCAGAACTGTCTGACCCACCTGCTATAAACTCACTCCTTCCTCTCTTTCATGAAAAAGCTGCCAGCTTTGCCATGGTCAGACATGGTATGAATGTTGTAAAACAATTGACAGAGAACCTAAATTCCGGCCAGGTCCCAGTTATGGCATTTGACCAACCACTATATACATTTACAAAAATGGTTCAGTGGAGTGATCCAGACTGTTATGGAGAGAGGTTTGTGATGCTTGGTGGGTTACACATAGAGATGGCTATATGGAACACAATCAGATAACTTTTAGATGGAAGTAGTTGAACAACTGCACTATGTGATAATGGGGTGGCTACCTCTGGAACAGCAGACTCCTTCTAAAGGGTGGGCTGCATGGAAGCCATTTCCAGAAGTAAACGATGCCTTCATTGCTATGACAGCAAATCCTTTTCAACTGCTTAGCCAGGAATCAAACATGTTTGCATTGCTGGAGAAGTACACTTGTGTTCTTTACGATAAGAAAACGGATCTTGAAAAAGTCAATGATCTCAGGAAGAATGAAAAATATTCCTCCCACACAGGCTGCTCTGATACAGCATTCAAATAGAGCAGTGTACCAAGCTAGCATTTGTATTAAGTATAGTATAGATACTTTTTTGATCCCGTGAGGGAAATTTGGTCTCTGCATTTAACCCAATCGGTGAATTAGTGAAACACAAACAGCACACAGTGAACACACAGTGAGGTGAAGCACACACTAATCCCGGCGCAGTGAGCTGCCTGCTTCAACAGCGGCGCTCGGGGAGCAGTGAGGGGTTGGGTGCCTTGCTCAAGGGCACTTCAGCCGCGGCCCACTGGTCGGGGCTCGAACCGGCAACCCTCCGGTTACAAGTCCAGAGTGCTAACCAGTGGGCCACGGCTGCCCTAAGTCCAAAGGTGGTCCAAAGGTCTGCAGGCTACCCAGTCAGTGCCTTCTCCTGAAAAATATGGATGGACCAAATTAGATGATTTTTGGACACCTTTATGGACACTTTTACCAGAGGCAGCCAAAGTATGTAGAGAACCTCTTAAATGTGGCAGCAAAGGTGAGCCTCTCTGCTCTCGAAAGTGCCGATGCCAGGATGCTGGGTTGCCTTGCACAGTATTATGCCAATGTGCCAGAGCATGTGAATAGATGCAAATGTGCAGTATGTAGACTAGGAGTCTGTCTCAATTGGTGTACTTACGTGAGTACACTTTCGTGTAGTACACTATGTGCACTGTGTGCTTACTGGCGGAGTGTGCAAATTTTAACAAAATAGTATTGTCTCATATCAAACACTAACTCCGTGCACTTCACGGAAATGACGATCGCAAACATTTTAACATAACTTTATTGGCTTCCTCAACTCGACAGTGACACTGTGTCAAAACATGAACCGTTTATGTTATAACTTGCTTGTACCTCCGTAAAGTCTGTTTTCCACTGCTGCTGCTTCAGCTTTCTCAACCGCGATTTCCACGAGTTTGAAAACGCTCCCTCCCCTTCCGCTATTTGGCCAAGATGGCGTCCGTTAAGAGCGAAAAGTGTCCAGCGTTGCACACTCAGCTTTTTGACTGTTAGGAGTGCACCATCCGGGAACTTGCAGCGCCCTTCGTGTCGTTGGAATTGTCAGTGTGAACACCCTCATGCACTCAAATTAGGTATTGTAAGTGCAGAAGTACGCAATTTGAGACACAGTCCAGGACTAATGTAATCTAGTGTGGTGTTTTACTGTGTCTTAACAAGTTGCAGGGGACATGTGTGCTTTATTGTATGTTTTTTATGAGGTCTGCCTGAGGTGCTTGAGTGTCTGTGTTTATAGTATCCTTGAGACAATTGGTGGATATAGCCATAGTGTAGCCGTATTGTCTGCTTAAAACAGAGACATATCTATGACACTTATACCTAATTTCATGCTTTTAGGTTGTTTAGGTCAGTGTTTCCCAAACTTTTTTCTAGGGACCCACTTTTTAAAAATGATAGACCATCGCGACCCATTTCACTTCATATCTAACATGCAACCACCAATATTGTTTTAGGCCACAGGTTCTCAAACTTTTATAACCTCAGGTTTTCCTCATCCTGCTTTGAACACAGTTGTGTTGCATTTTGAGCACCATCAGCGTGGAAAGTTACCTAAAAGATAACGTTTTAATGCACATCCGAGAGTTTGGGGATATTCTTGCATTCTACGCAATCGTCACTCTTCAACACAGTAAGCTGTTCCTGTATATCTAAAGAGAGATGTTGTAGGCTACGTTGCGTTGCAGACAAATGGATCCATAACAGCGTTAATTCCAACGTAAACATAGCAAATAACTCAAGTCGTTATATTGTAGCCTATTCTGGAGGTTTCCGGCGGAAGTTGAATCCGCATTGAATCCGCAAGTGAAACGTTTGCTTGTTTGTAGGCCTTATACTAAGGCTGTGTATTGATGTTGTGACAAGCTATGTTGTTGTAAGAATGTGAAATGAATAAATATCAGAACAAGAGGCTTTTGCGCAATAGCCAAAAGATAATAGAGTTTGCGAGGTGGAAAACAAGAGGAAATAGGAAGGAAGGAGGAAAAATTATTTTTTTAAAATAGCTTTTAAAATGTCCATTTAAATTGCAGCCTTATAGGAAATAATAGCTTTTAAAATGTCCATTTAAATTGTAGCCTTATATAATGCATTGGTGTGCATTTTAATTCCGAAATAATAAGGAATGTGAGGAGGCTGCTATTAACTTTAAAGAGTGCATCTACAATCGAAACTATCAGACTATGACGCAAATTGAATAGCCATGCCCAGTATACGGATGTCTGCTTTAGTTGACAGCATGGGAACTAGATTTTAATCGGTCAACGGAAGCAGCTGTCCGTTAATGTTCATGCTGATTCATGTCCCTTGCATTTTGCAACTGCGAGGTCCTGCAGGCGCCCCACAGAAATGTTTCCTTTTGCGAGTGAGATGCACGCTGCCCCCTCTGCGACGCGTTCGCCCCCAGTTTCAGAGCTATTCTAGGGCCGTCACTGTGGTAAACAAACTATATCCCAATAGAAAACTGATAGCTTTCCTGGTTAAATGGTATAAGCTAGGCCTATTAGACAACATAAATTGTGCTGGCGACCCAAATAAAATCTCCAACCAATGGTTTAGGTGGCCTTTGAAATAGCTGCCAATTGTGTGAATAGGCAGTGCAGCCTTTTTTCAATTTCTTTAAAAATTCACTTCCCGTTTGAGATTTCTTGGAGTAATCTTCCAGGATAACGTAAACCCAAGGGACATATATCAAAGGTTTTTTAGGTGGCCTCTGAATCAACTGTCAATTATATGGGTGGCCATTTTGAATTTCTTCAAAATCTCACTTCCTGTTTGAGATACGTTTGGTCACCCCTTCTATGATGTCTTAGGGTCACCCAAGGAATATATAAGCTTTTAAGAGGTTGTTTAGGTGGTGATTGAATTAGCTGCCAAATTTGTGGCGGGGAGCACAGCATTTTTCTTTCGTTGGCCTTTCGAATGTCTGTTTGTCTGTCTCACTTCCTGTTTGAGATTTTTTTGGGCACCCCTAGGATGTCTTAGGATCACCCAAGGAACATACATACCAAATTTCAAGCATTTAAGAGGTTGTTTAGGTGATGTTTGAATCAGCTACCAATTTTGTGGCGGGGAGCACAGCATTTTTCAATTTCTTTACAAACTCACTTCCTGTTTGAGTTATTTTTGGGCACCCCTTCTAGGATGTCTTATGATCACCCAAGGAACATACATACCCAATTTCAAGCTTTTATAAGGTTGTTTAGGTAGTGTATGAATCAGCTGCCAATTTTGTGGCGGGGAGTGCGGCATTTTTCAATTTCTTTAAAAACACTTCCTGTTTGAGATATTTTTGGGCACCCCTTCTAGGATGTCTTAGGATCATCCAAGGAACATGTATACCAAATTTCAAGCTTTTAGGAGGTTGTGAAGGTGGCTTTTGAATCAGCTGTCATTTGTATGGGCGGCCATTTTGAATTTCTTCAAAATCTCACTTCCTGTTTGAGATATTTTTGGGCACCCCTTCTAGGATGTCTTAGGATCACCCAAGGAACATATATACCAAATTTCATGCTTCTATCCACCGCGTAACGATTTTTCACATAATCTCCCCTACTAATGTAGCCTGTGATGTGGATAGGATATCCTTCATCTTTTTAGAACCTAAAACCATGACTTCTGTTTTATCTGAGTTCAAAAGCAGGAAATTATTTGTCATCCATGTCTTTATATCTCTTATACATGTGTCAAGTTTGGCTAACAGGGTTAATTCAACAGGTTTTATGGAGAGGTATAGTTATGTATCATCTGCTAAACAACAGGGGGCCCTAGTACTGAGCCTTGAGGCACTTTTACCATGATCTGGGTAGATGGTTTATTATGGACCTGTACAAATTGTTGACGGTTAGGAAGGTATGATCTAAACCAAGCCTAAGTAGTATGTCATGGTCTATGGTGTCAAAGGCAGCGCTGAGGTCCAGGAGGACCATATCGATACAAGGCTAGGTTTTTTGAGGGAGGGCTTAATATCAGATGTCTTAAACGACTGCGGTACATGCCCTGATAGAATTATTTATAATCTAGAGCAAAACATTATCCAGGAAGGGGAGACCAGTCTTAATAAAGTGAGTACAAATAGGGTTTAGTAGACTAGTTGTAGATTTTGATGAGGAAATTGTGGAGGTGAGATCTAATATGTTGTGTATATGTGTAACGGATGCCAGCTAGCTTAGCTGTGCTTGTGGAACGTTGGTAAACCTCACTCCCCGACGCCTCAAGAGTGCTGCTGGCATGCGAGCCAGTAGCCTGGGCTATTGGCTCAATTTTTAGCGCGCTCGCCTCCCGATCCGAGGTGCTGCTGTTCGCGGGTTCAAGTCCGGGCGTGTGCAGGGCTGAATCGTGCAGGTTCAACACAACGCAGGTTACATATGTAAATGAATTAAATGTTGTTTGAGGTCTCATCTGTGATTTTGCTATCTTTCAGCAATGGAGTATGTGTATTTGGTGAAACTGATTGGTTATTGATCTTATCTCTAATTGTTTGACATACAATCATAATACTGACATACAATCATACTGTTGAAAATAAGAAAATAACTGTTTTGTGAACTTTATTCAACATAGCCAGTGATTTAGGCGAAATTATGGTGTTAATTATAGTGATTATACAATTTCACAAAAATAGGGTTAAAACAGGTTAAAAAAAATGGAGACATAATTTTTCTCCATGTTCAATGACCTCTAAAGACAGTCTAACCACTCTCCAAAAATTAACATTTCAATCCCACAGAAACCACATAGGCCCCCTGACTATATGCCACCCAAAAATAAGAAGCTTTTTCATTATTCAGTCTAGGCAAAATAACTAGCCATACAAACTGGCAACTGGTGACCAGGCTTTCAAATGCGGATTTTACTGTGTAAAATAGCATTGGCTGTTAGGATATTACCCAGGATATTGTCACAGCTAAACCTAGCTTCTGTAATCTTCCAACCAAAGTTAGGAGTCATGTTGAATAGGCTAAGGGTGTGCCGCACGGACAGTCGCATATAGGCACAGAATAGAAGTCACCATCACTGACTGTTAGGCTAATTGGGCTACCAATCTTGCAGTCGCAATGAACAATGGATCCGAGACATTTTCCTGTTCCTATATTCTGTTTATGTACGCTAATGTATTTGTGAATGTAGCCTGCACAATGCAAAGAAATAAAAGATAAACTGTTGCATTTCCATACTCATAGAAATGAACATTGCGAGACACTTATCTCTTCTATGATCTCATTCCAGAAAAAAATTCTTTGACTTGTTCGTTTTTTGAACATTTATTTTATCTAATGACATTGCAAACATGATTAATTGAATCCACATATCCTTGCACTTGCAAAACTATTTTTCACTAGCCTAAACTGAAAGCTAATTGCGTTCACGTTCCTCTTAAAGTGACAAGCACTCAATTAGATTTACACACCACAAGTGTTGATATTAAAGACAAGTGTAGCCTAATCATTTAAATATCAATATGATGTATTCAAATTACTAAATATGTTTAGCTATTAGTAATCATGCAGATCATAAAATACTATAAATAATTAACAATATAAGTTTATAGTTTATATGAATTCCAAAATAGCCTATGACAACCATCACTTTCTATGTGTGTGTGTGGAGGGTCAATCAAATTCTATGATTGCCACTGATGTGAATGATCTCACAAATCACACAAACCAAATAACATTTTTAAAAAATCGCAATAGTATCGAAATCGAGATTCTTCACTTGCTATTGGTATTGAAAATGTTGGTATTGTGACAGCAGGAGTTGTGAATGTGTCCCCACCAAAGCTGAGACCAAACCTACACCATTGTGTAACGTTATGCCTGATGGACTGAATATCCTTATGCACGTGCTTGCAAGCTAGTATTGAACCACAATTTCTACAAATATCTAAAATTAGTATCAGCTAGCTAACTTCTATACTCCTTGGCTTACCTGCACCCTTTATAAGTTAGGAAACAAAGAAATTGATCTAACCCAAATAAAGCCAACAGACTCTTAACTAATACCAGTGCCATACAGAGAATGGAGACTGCACCGAACCAACAAGGCTAACGGTTACCTTACACCTCTGTTTGCTACAAATGCTTAACAGTTAAACGAATGTCCTCGTGGTCTCAGCTAATGTTAGCTAGCAGCAATTTTTTTTATAACCAAGCAAATAGTGTTCAGTTCAACCAAACGTCAATGAGTCGACAGACTGTTATAATTAGTCAGTCAACAGATTAATTTGTGCCAGGTGAGCATTTGGCAGCACACTAACGTTAGATCGCTATGAACAGTGCATGGAGTCCTGGCTGTAACTAATGTTAACCAGCTAGGCTACGTTAGCATGTTAGAGCTATTCCCTCAGTGGGTATTGAAATTCCAACCGCCTTTTCGAATTTCAGAAAGGGCTTTAAGACGTTGTCGACTCCAATATTATATTAATGTCAGTTTACAGTTTAAGTATTACAAATTAACATAAACTTAACCATTTCAATTTGATAAGGTTATAATCCACCGAAGTTATGTTAGCTTGCTGGATGTTTTACCAATCATTTTCTGAGCTAGCTAGCGACCTTGCTACTAGCTAGCGACCAAGCTAACGTCACCAATATTTCATAGTAGGTAAAACACGTTGGTATGAAAACATATACCTGTGATGTGACATTACTTCAGTGGCGGACCGTCAGGGCCTTAATTCTCTGAAGGCCTAACTATTTTCAAACGAATGAAAAATAATAGTGTCTTTAATAACATTGTAAGCATTTATTATTTGCTTCTGCTTCTCCTTCCCCGATCGTTCTTCACTACTGATATCCTACCTCTGTCTGATATGTGATTTGATTGGCAGATTGTGTGAACAAATAGTGAGGGGGTGCGATACATTTTTATCCAATCGCACGTCTTCTGTTGTTAAGTCCCGCATCAGGCCTTCACAAGGAATCACTGCGTTTTCGGTACCTAAGCAACCATTAGAAATTATATGTTTAGATTCGGCTTGATTGATGGCTACATCTGACTGATTAGCCAATCAAATCGACCTGTTATGGCGAGGTAGGCAGGTCTGACTGCAGTTTGGCCTGCAATGTTCCAAAAGAATAGAGTGGTGAAGTCCCGCCCCTTCCGTTTGCCTCCATGGGACCTATCTTTCAAAAAAATTTGAACGGCAGTCTATGGCGAAAAATAAATTATTTTCTGGTCCCGGTTGACTTGTGCCTTGAATTACCCATATGATGTTTGTCAATTTTAAAGACAATTTTTCATGTAAAGACATTTGCAGTTTGTTTCGTAACTATTGAATTACAACATTGTGAAAGATCGTAATTCCAACGACTACAAACCCATCAGTCGCGCTAGTGACGTTAGCTCATTCACAGCCACTCTAGATTGTACAAGCATACCAGCAACAGGTCTTAATTGGGCTTTCCTTGCCGAAGAAAATACCATGAGTCAGATGATTAAACACATCAGGTAAGTTGTATTCGTCCATAGACTGTACATTACATACTGTTAAGTGACATAGCAGGCAGCAAGATGCAACCGTTAACTAGCATAACAGCTCTTATCGTTTCATTACGTTGGTGACGTACATCGTTCGAGACGAGAGATGTAGTCCACTGAGTGGATTCGCACAAAACCAACATAACTTTTGAAGTCTATCGAACAACAGTATACTTTCTTGACGTGAAAAATTATCTTTTAAATTCACACACATCATATGTGAAATTTGTGGCACAATTCAAACTGGACCAACAAATAATTGTTATCTCTCCATTAACTCCCGTTCATAATTTTTTGAAAGATAGGTCCCATGGACCGGAAGTAGAAGGGGCGGGACTTCACCACTCTATACCCACCGTTCATCACGAATTTTGACGCTGTCTGTTTTACGTGATAAACTTCGTGAGCAACTTCTGTCAGTCAGACAGACAGACATTCACTGGAAAAGTACATGTCACACTGATGTGACTATGGTTATAGCTATGAACAGTAAATTGACCGTTTTTGTTAAAAAATATATATTGATAAGCCTTCATTAAGCAAAATAATATAGGCTAATGTAACGTTACAGTGTCAGCTGGACTACATGTTAGCTAGCTCTGCACATAGCTGGTAACCTATGCAGGAATTGGTAAGTTTTGTTTCATGTTTATTTGATAACATAGACTTGTAGTACAGTAGTACTATAGATGCTTGTTATCTGTCCCTTTTCTATATAAAAAAACTGTTTTTGTGCTGCTTGCAGACTGCAGTGTCTGCTTGGTTACTCTATTGTATGCTAGCTTGAGTTGCTTGAGCGTGTTTGAGTTGGTGGTGAAGATGTCTGGATCGGTATTTAGTTTTGTTAGTTTTTGTTATCTTGTGTCTGGTTTTGAGACGTTCCTACTGATAGCTGGGTTATCTTGCTAGCTCTTGTCATCAGCTCACTTTCAAACACTGCCAATGTTTTGCTTTAAAGTCACAGAGAACTTTGAAGGGATAAAAAGGAAGACTTGTGATCTTGAGGCTATCGAATACTTCCCATGTCAAGGAATCTACTTTGAATCATTTCAGATTTTTTTTTTCCCTAAGATGTAGCCAAACTGGATGTCTTATATTCTCTTTTTTAGTCTTGTCAGATACCAATGCAGAAGACCACACAAAACCACAACAACAGTGGAATGGTCCAGGTTTCAGCTAGCATGCAGCGAGTCTTAGAGGTGTGTGCGAGTCATGAACATAAATTAGGCAACCGATAAACCGATAAATAAATATTTCAAAGTAGTCTGCACAAATCTGTGAATATGGGTGGTAAATAAATAGCCTAGCAGCCTACTTTGCTGCTGAGGATGATCTGTTAACCAATAAGCAATTGGAGCATTAATTGTTTGTGTAACGAAGATTCTAGTGCTACACAGACTCGCGTAAGAGAGAGAAAACTTTCCCCCCACCATGAAATGCTGGGAAATTGCACACATTTTAACGCTGAAATGTAAAAAAAAATCTCCCCCGTAACGCCCCCCTATTATTATTTTTGTCAAAAAATAGTCATCATTGAAGGCCTAACCACTGAACGCACGGTCCGCCACTGCATTACTTAATTGTGTATTTGTCGTAGTTTTCATGCTAGCTTACAGAAGTAGAGGGAACAAATGACTACCTTTTACTATCCCACGCTGTACTTCAATGGCTTCCATCTTCTTTTCAAAAATCTCAACTGAAGGACCGGAAGTGTAAATGACTCCACCCCAGAGTTCGTACATTCACACCCACTTAAAACACTAGGTTGTGAGTTTTAATGACACGGTGGGTGTACATGTTTGTTTAAACAACTCCAACACTAATTACCACTAATGAACACTGAAAAATATGTCTCTGAAAAATTAACACTTGATAACACTGTCAATTTTACTGTGCATCCAACCCCTCAGGCTGGGAGACAAGCTCTTGCAGATGGGTGTGGACGCTCACCTGGTATCCTGGATTACAGATTACCTGACCGAGCAGCCAGTTTGTTAGATTGAAAAACTGTCTCTCAAACACTGTGATCAGCAGCACCGGAGCTCCACAGGGAACTGTGCTCTCTCCAGTCCTGTTCACCCTGTACACAACTGCAATTGTGGGGTGTGTCAGGGATGGGCAGGACAGGGGCTCCATGCTCTTTGGTGGGGACACTACCCACTAACCCCCCCCCCCCCCCCCCGCAAAAAAAAACACTCAACTCTTTCACCAGCCACTATAGATATATAAAATGATTAAAATGTGCTACTGTCCAACTTTATCTAACTACACTGTGTAGCCTACATAATCTGATTTTAATGTAGGCTACAGATATGTAGGCTATATTTAACATTTATTTTCTATTTGGTCTGTTATGCAATCATGCCCATTTAAGCACAGCTCAGTTTTAAGAAACTTAAATACATGCATGCTAGCATTTTGTGAAAAGAAATCATTAAGGCTACATTGACAAACGCTTAACCGTAGGCTGCCTGTATATTCTCTGATTCTAATATTTACAGATATCAAGGCGATGTAACCACAGCTCAGTTTTAAGAAATGCAGCCGAAAGAGCATGTTGAATTTTGCTATAATTTATTTCAAAACCGGATTACTCTGGAACAGCTAACTATACACGGGAATGCATTACACCTTTGTGTTCGGTAAGGTCTGCTGTTTATTCTGATATATGGTTTGTCATGTGTTGCGTCAAGAGTGTGTAGGCCTACTCCACCGAGACGAATGGATGTGGAGATGGGCGCAGAGAATAATTATTAAATCTATTTAAGTTATCTTTCTCACTAACTGTTTATCAGCAAACAGTGGCTAGCTAGCACCGTTTAAAAGCTGAGAAAAGGCTCTTTCATGTGACACTTGTGATGAGTAGCCTACTTCTCGAGGAGTTCAACAGAGAAGAATGGGTGAATTTGGACGCACTTCATGCTTGTAGTAAAATAAAGCTGAAGCGCTGCATGCTGCGGCTCACTGGTAGTTATTATAGGTAACTTCAAATCAGCGCGATTTACCCTTATAGGCTGCACATTACAAGATCTGTACGAGATGATCCGCACTGAAGTGAGAAATGATTTAACTCTTTGTGTAGCGCATGTGAGCGCTTTTTCCCCCATTTCAAACTGAATATTGGTGGGGACATTTCAGTCGTAATTTGACATTGGTGTGGACACGTCCTTCGGTCCCCACGCAAATCTACGCCCCTGGGGCAGGAGGATGAATACAGAAGCCTGGTGGAGAACTTTGTGCAGTGGTGCAAACTCAACCACCTCCAACTCAACACCTCGAAGACCAAGGAGATGGTGGTGGATTTCCGCAGATCTAAGCCCGCTCTGCTACCAGTCTCTATTGATGGGGTCAATGTGGAGGTGGAACCTTAAATACCTACAAGTATCTGGGCCTACAACTGGACAATAAACTGGACTGGTCAGCAAATACTGAGGCACTCTACAAGAAAGGGCAGAGCAGGCAGTACTTCCTGAGGAGGCTGCGGTCCTTCAATGTCTGCAGTAAGCTCCTCAGGATGTTTTACCAGTCTGTTGTTGCCAGCGTCCTCTTCTATGCTGTGGTATGCTGGGGAGGAAGCACAAAGAAGAAGGATGCTGGGCGACTAGACAGGCTAGTAAGGAAAGCTGGCTCTGTCGTGGGAGCCGAACTGGAGTGCATCACTTCAATATCAGATAAAAGGACCCTGAGCAAACTGATCAACATCTTGGACAATGAATTTCATCCACTCTACAGCACTATTAAAAAGCAAAAGAGCTTGATCAGCTGGAGACTTCGCTCACTGCCATGCACAACTGAAAGGCTGAGGAATTCATTTGTCCCCAGGGCCATTGAACTGTTCAATGCTTCACTAAAGGGAAGAGGAGAGATAGACTTCTCTGCATAGTCTGTCTGCCTCTCCACCCTCTCCATGTTTGAGTACTGACTGCCCACTACTGTTTTACTACTGTCCACAGCCTAATGTTTTTACTACTGTTTTACATGCTATATTAGCACACATGACCAATGGCTTCTGCTACAATACTGAATGGCTGTAACCCTATTACCTCAACCTATTCTTGCACTGACATCGTTTTTTATATTGCCCTGTCTACATTATACTTTACTCTGTTATTTGTCCATATTATTATGACCGCCGCGCAGCGAAGTGGCATAGTCAGATTTTTTTTGTTTTTTTGTTTTTTTCGCATGTCCAAATTTCTGTCAAGGATTCCCGGGACACTGAAAGACCGGGGTACACGAAACTTGGTGGGCATGTAACCCCACATGGATAGCATGGAACCATCGTTTTTCGTTTTGATCTGTAGCCCCCCCGCTGGACTGGACCCCCCGAAAGGAGGGTAGGGCAGACACAGTTTTCTGTGAATATCTCGAGAACCGTAGGGTTTAGGAGAACCATTTTTTTTTGTATGTTGATCTCAAGGGGCCATGTCAACCCATTCCATAACCACTCATTTCATGTATAGCGCCACCTAGTTAAACACAAAAAAGTAAAAATGAGGTGTTGTAATCGCAGGTATCTGTGACCTAACATAGTCAAAACTGCACGAAATTGGAAGTGTAGGATCATTATGACACCCTCTGTATGCACGCCAAGTTTTGTGGAATTCCGTTAATGGGGGGCCACACAATAAATTAATTTATGCTACTATACACCAACTGGCCTGTAGGTGGCCGGAGACAGTTTTCTGTGAATATCTCGAGAACCGTAGGGCCTAGGAGGTCCACCTTTTTTATGTATGTTGGTTTTAAGGGGGCATGTCAACCCATCCCATTACCACTTATTTCATGTATAGCGCCACCTAGTTAAAAATTAAAAAGCCAAAAATTAGGTGTTTTCATCACAATATCTTTGGCTGACAAGGTCAAAACTGCACAAAATTAAAAGTGTAGGATCATTATGACACCCTCCCACACCCACCCACAAGTTTTGTGTACTTTCGTTCATGGGGGGCCTTACAATAAAATAATTTATGTGTACATTTAGTGATGTACACCAACAAGGATTCCCGGGACACTGAAAGACCGGGGTACACAAAACTTGGTGGGCATGCAACCCCACATGGATAGCATGGAACCGTCGTTTTTCGTTTTGATCTGTAGCCCCCCCCGCTGGACTGGAAGCCCGAAAGGAGGGTAGGCCAGACACAGTTCTCTGTGAATATCTTGAGAACTGTAGGGCCTAGGATGACCATTTTTTCCGTATATTTGCCTCCAGGGGTCATGTTAACCCAGTTCATGTGCACAAACAGATACACACACACACACACATTCACAGTAATCATGACACATACTCACACAGTAGACATATGTACGCTTCCATGCACAGGCACATACGCAGGCACGCACACACACACACACACACACACACACACTCACACACACACACACACCCACACACATAACATAAACATAACACAAACAATCAAGAATTTCTCATAATTATGAACAGGCAAGATGGAGGTGGGGTTGTATAAAATGAATTTTACATGTGAAATCTATGAACTAATCATGTTTTGGTACTTGTTGTCTAGCAGATACCAGTGAGAATTGAGTGTGGATAATGCAATTTAGTGAGACAGTTAGAATCATATAGGCCTTTCAGCGTGATTTCTTTTTGTGGAAAAAATGTGCTGGACTGGGCGGCGGTCATATTTTGTACCGCTCTGCGGTACATCTAGTTTCAATTGTGATAGCCTTATAATTATGAACATAGGCCTAGGTAGCCTACTCATTGTTTGCTTATTTTATTGATAGACGTTTGATGAATGAATGAGCCTACTGTAGTTGATTGGAAGTAGAGGGGCAAGTTTTCGAAGGTATTTTCAACTATAATATTAAGGTAAACATACTATGTGCATTCTTTGCAGTGGCAAGCGCTTTCTTAATGATGTTGCGTGCCGAGACAAGGAAGCACTCACACGTGGGTGCATACGTAAATTTGCATTCAGTTGGTCTACCACGCCTACTTCTGCTGTTTTACAGAAATAGCCATGATTCCCCATTCCAAAAAGGATAACTTTACTTCATTGTTAGTCTATATCAAAAGCGGTTGTTCACTTTGTGTGAATGACGCTATTTTCCGCATCTTTTTTATTCCAACCGTGGGCACTTTGGAGCAGAAACGAGAACGCGCACACATCCTGAATTACATACACCTGGCTTGACATAGTCGCTCCTACTCATCCTGGATTGGCATTAGTGAAACGAATTGAGCTAGGATGACCAGACAACGCTATGTCAAACCTCGCTTTATTACTTATCTTGGATGTCTTAATTCTGCCTTTGTGAAATACCCCTCAGGTCATGGACAACGGCATTTGCAAGCAAGCTAATCTAACAGGGACTCTATTTTCCAGTTAATTCAGTGTGTTCCCAAATGCTTCAAGACATTTCTTGTCTTAACCCATAACACGCAGTAGTTTTGAACATGTTAGGCTACATGTCGGTGTTGAAGTGTTTAGATTCCCAGTGCTAGCCTAGTATTTTAATAGCAACTATGGCTATTCGCTAACACCAGTCAGCTGAGTTTAATTAGCGATAACGTACGGAGATGGTTTCGTAGCCTCTTTGACAGCTCAGTGACATCAGGGGCCTGTACTACGAAGGGAGCTTAACCTACCCAGATGTAACCCAGGGTTACTTTGTTAAACCGGGGTTGACAAAACCTGGTTATCTTTAGTGGTGTTAATCGGTACTACGACGCTGATTATGAAGTTGATTTGTTGAGCCGGGGTTAACCTCATTGGAGTTTGTGCGCGTTCACATAAAAGGGGCGGGTTGCAGCGCAAATCACCACTTTCAGTGATGACGCGTTCACCTTATTTTACAGATGAGGAATGCACAATTATTATGACAAGTTATGAGGAATTAAAACCCACTCTACGACAAAAATATGTCGGCAGTGAACAAAGCAAGGCAAGGCTGTTGGCAACGTATTGCAGATCGGGTAGCCTAAATGCCTAAAAGTAGTTTTATGTCCACATGTTCTTCAAATACGGAGGATTAATAGCTTGCGGAATGTATTTAATGAGTTTAAATAATTAAATTGCTTATTTATTTTGAGTTCATAGAAATGCCTACAGATGCAACACAATTTAGAAGTGGGCATATAGATTACAGTAATAAGGATAATTGAATGTTTAAGTAGCCCCATTGACTGATTTAGTGTATGCCTATGCCTAATCCTGTGAACATTTCAGATGCAACACCATTGCCAAATGCACATGGCAGCAGGTGAATATGAAACACAAACACATTATTCAGAATAGTGGTTTATAGTCATAGCTTGCATTAATATTTCTTATGAAAACATGTAGGCCTATGCTTATAGCCTTCACTTGGCCTCTGTTTTACAGCTAACAAGAAAAAGGTGTCTTTGAACACTACTGTAAGGCACCAGAGTGTTTTACAGTAGCAGAGGAGTTTGCCATCGCAAATAATAGTGGAAGGCCGATTATGGAGGGGGTTGAGGGAGGCATTCGGTCGGATTCTGGTGCTGTGGAAATGTGTAGCCTTTATGTGCAGGGTACAGTAATATGACATTCAATTCAATACGTTTGTAAAAATTGTGATTTTAATTTATTAGGCCTACTAGAACTATATGTCCGATTTATTCTTGCTCAGATGTTCAGCATAGGCTACTGTAGGCCTATGTCCGATTTATTTTCGGACATACAGTAGGCCTAGGCTATTCTTGCTCAGATGTTCAGCATCACCAATGGAATACATGAATGTCCACGTACGGGCATTGCTATGAGACGTCTTCCTAGATCATCTGACAAAGATAACGAATTTCCTCGGATGACAATCTATATCTTCATAGAGAATATCGTCCGGGTAGGCTATCTATTTCTGGCGGTCTCTAAAACCCCTCGCCCTGCGAAGAGAGTCCCTCACGATTTGCGCTCCAATGTCGTAGGCTATGGATCATCCAGGTACGCCGACATGTCTCGGGAGAAATTGTTAGTGGAGGGGTGGTACTTATAAAGGGTGTGGTTAACAGAAACCTCGGGTTAACCAAGAACATAACCTGGTCGGAGCAGGTTTGAGATGCAGCGTAAATTGCCATGGCAGCATACCTCGGTTAAAACCTATCCACCTTTCGTAGTACGGGTTAATCGGGAAGTTACGCCACACGTGATCAAGTTACTCTCGAAGTTACCCAGATAAGCCAGTAACCCCGCTTCGTAGTACAGGCCCCTGGAATGTAACCTATTTATGTTTTTGCCAGCTAACTTTTAACATGATCTTCATATTCATTGTGATGCTATATGGGCCTCATGCACATGAAATATTAATATCATGCCAATATGTTGTTTAACACACCGTGAAATAAAGTTTTCACCTTACAACTTTGCTGATAACATTTCAAATAAATGTCAGTTAGCATTAGCAAGGATATTGTGTAATGTATAGGTAGCCTACTGTTGACGTTGTTTCATAGCCTTTTGCTTGTGTGTAGTTAGGCCCACTGCTAGATTTTGACAGGAGCTCGCATGTCGCTTTAAAGTAAGCTACTTGGGCTCACGCAAGCTGTCAAACACTGTCCACTCGCCTATGTGGTGCACCCCTCTGGTTTATACATCCAGTGTTTATCATATGTTAGCTAACTGTATCTGGATGTGTTGCTATCAGAGCAAGACGTTATCCAGTGTTTATCATATGTTAGCTAACTGTATCTGGATGTGTTGCTATCAGAGCAAGACGTTAGAGATGGCGCATGACATGCAGTGATGCCTCGTATACATTTTTTTTTTTAAACGCTATTTAAGCACCGAAATGAGGCACCGAAATCCACGTTGTTATTCGATGCAGTTACTACCGTTTGTGTCGGCACCGGTGCCATATTAGAACCGTGTTTCGGTGCCCAAGCCTAACTGTAAGGCACCAGAGTGTTTAGCAGAGGAGTTGGCCATCGCAAATAATAGTGGAAAGCCGATTATGGAAGGGGTTGAGGGAGGCATTCGGTCGGATTCTGGTGCTGTGGAAATGTGTAGCCTTTATGTGCAGGGTAGGCCTACAGTAATATGACATTCAATTCAACAAGTTTGTTAAAATTGTGATTTTAATTTATTAGGCCTTCTGTAGGCTACAGTGGGTCCCCGTTAAGTTTGGACGGGTTCCTTCATGAATCACACACCCCATTTTCTCAGCAGAAATGGCACAAACTGCAGTTGACACAAACAACCACAAGGTGTCACTTGGGTGCCACTACTATTTTTGATGCGACTGACTTACTGCTTCCATGACGCAGCGGGGGCACGGGAACTTAAATTGATCACGGTAGTTTAAGCTTACACTTGACAAAACATTCTAATATGAAAATGTAGATGCAATTGTTGTAAAATGGTGCAGCTCCTTTAAGAAAGCACCATGTGCAGGGATGGAGAGAGAGAAAGCGAGAGGGGATATGTGTGTTAGAACTTAGCGTGTGGAAAAAGTACGTGCTGTTGAGACTGGAGCGAGTCATATTCAAAATAATGCAAAAAAAGCAATTATCCTCATTCATTGCAACCAAAGCATGCCTGCTTGCCGACGTTCAAACGAAAAATATATCAAAGCACCTTTCGCGTTTGAATGTAGCACGAAAAATTTTTTAAACAGCTGGACTGTAAATGATTTAGCTAATTGATTATATAACCTGTACACCAGCAATTGTTGAACATTTACCTGTACAAGTACATTGACAGTAGCCCAGCCTAACAGCATGTTGTAGGCCTACTGTAGAAATTTCACTTAAATTTCACACAAATGTTCACTTAAAGTGTTCGCCTTTGTTACACTATTTGGTTTCGTGATGTAGCCTATAAACACCATATGGCCAAATATGTGACTCAGCTAATGTTATAGGCTATACAATTGAATTTCCCCTCTTAAAGGCAAGCTGGTGTAGCTTATTAGACTAGGCTACTATTAAAATACACCGACGGTGGCCTTGGCTATGTGTAAAGTAAGCTATCGCATGATTTCATGCATGTAAGTGAAAAGGGCCTTGCATCTGTCAAGTTCGCACAGGCCGCATCCCCTTGCGACGGCCCTGCAGCTCCTCCTAAGACAGCGAGGAAAAAGTTAAAATACGCGATAAACCCGGGAAAAGTTGATAGGTTTGTTTCGGTCCCGGTGATTATTTGTGAAATTGTGCAAACGACAGCCTTTTCAAGGCATTTCAAGGAAGGAGTCGTAGCATGCAAGCTCCCAAATTGACCCAGTAGCCTACAGAAGGCATCAATAGCCTAAATTGTTGGGACTAGGGAGGGTCATGCGTTTTTTCTCAATCACTTTGGAGGGTCATAGAAAAATTTCTTGCTGGCGAGGGAGGGTCACGTCTTTTTTGACTAACGCTCCCAAAACTCCTCCGGTAGCCCCTTAAATAAATAATGAACAGTCTCTAATTGATTATAGCCTGTAGGCCTACACCAGCAATTGTTGAACATTTACCTGTACAGGACAGTAGCCCAGCCTAACAAGCAGATGTTGCAAAAGACATAAAAAGACGCAATTAATCAGAAATAAATAATGTAATCTGCATCGCTTTATTGAACAAACTGCAAGCAACAGCCCCCCTCCCCCACCCCCTTCTTTCACAAGCAGTGGGGAGCGCGGGGCACAAAGTAACACTTTTTGGTAGACAAAGGAGGGTTCTCTGCGCTTCTGTAGTTTGGCCACAATCCGTTGCAACCAGGCCAGGACAGATATTTTAGAGAGAAGGAGAGACGCCGGTGCAGCTCAGATGTCTTCTTAATTTTCTTTATTCTTTAGTAAAAGGTCGAAACATCGAAACTTTAGTCAAAGTTTAATAATGTTCTGCACCTTTTACTAAAGAATAAAGAAAATTAAGAAGACATCTGAGCTGCACCGGCGTCTCTCCTTCTCTAACACTTTTTGGCTTTGGCTAAATATTTCTAAAATCATTTGAGTTTCACTAGTCACATGTTTTAACAAGCAACACTTGTTATTGAACTAATAACAGACGTGTGTCGAAAATTGACTTTATTTTCCATACGGAGAAATAACATATGCAGAGTCTAACCAAGGTCAATCTTGCCAAAAAAGCCCTCAAACCTGAAAACACATGAGGCAAAAGTGCAAAACATCACAAAACTAACTGAACTAACACACGCATATTTTTGTATTGCAATCATTGTAGCCAGTTGTAACAGCGCGTAACAGTCGTTTTACTCCCCGGATGCGCTCATTATAAAGAACGTTTAACGTGTCCCAAAAAACAGCTATCAATTAATCACCAAACGTCTTATAAACAAGTATTGCCAGGAGCAACACCTTGCAAAAAATGATAACAATAGGCCTAGGCCTTTATATGGCTCTGCTCCTGCCTAGATTCGAACTCAGAACTGCCTAAAAGTTGCAGACCTGTTCTGGAAATACGTGCATTAACCCACTCGACCGTCAGACAACGCTATCTGCTTCGAGTAGGCCTATTGGTGGGGGGGGGGGGGGGGATAATCATCAAGTTCAAAATTTCACCACACCCATTTGGGACATGATTAACACTATAAATACAAGAACTTTGACACCAAAAGTAACTGTGTATCTTGAAAATAACCCCCCACCCCTTGAAAATGAAAAAAATAACCCAAAAAGTGGCATTTTCTGCACATTCCGCCTGGAATGCATAAGCTATTCTTACTGTTTGCCAATATACTGTTGAAAAAATGCTTTCAAACCCATTTGATATTTAATACAGTTTTTTTCAACTGCTTACACACTAAATCTTTGCTTGTCACACAATTTTCTAAACATGTCCTCTAAACATCATAACCCGACACCAAATCTGCAAAACCATACACTAATTCTCAGTGTTTGACTCAGTTTTCAATTGACTAAAACACATTTTGCAAAACACCACACACAATTTTCTACCTAACACACAAAAATCTAACAGGAAGTAACTTGATTTCGTTCTTCAAACACAACCCATCAAAATGCCACACTAAATCACCAGTGCTTCACTCTTTCTCTTCACATGTGCAAACACTCTTTACTTTACTGAACACCATCCAATCATTGCCTTAGTATAGGTCTATGAATAGATATACTCTCTTTATAGGTATAGACCCTTTCAATCTGATCCTGGAGGATTTCCGGTTGAAATATTCAGAACCAATGTGCCTGTGCCTCCAGAAATGCCTTAGGAACGCTTACTGTAGAATTGTTTGTTTCTGCAGTAGAAAGGGTCTATTAGGCCTATGAATACATACTGTACACACCCCCCCCCCCTACACACACACACACACACACACAAACACTTGTCTTTAGAAAAAGAAAAAAAAAATCAGTGTTTTCAAAACTCCATGTACATCTGGTGGTCACTGTATTCTTCTTTGCTTTTTTTCTTGTTTGCTATAAAATACTGTATTCACAACAGCAAATTATTTGGGAAAAATCACTATTTTTGGTTTCAATATTGCTTGCATTTTTACTGTGTATTTCAACTTCTCTTTGTTGATATCGTAACTTTCACTCTCGTATGGAAATACATACTGTATAGAAAGCCTAAGACAGAAGAGCTTTAGGTTTTGAGCAACAGTGTGTACATGATGTATCCAAAATGTCATATTATGACAAAAGTGTTTGTAATGTGAGGCGAATGTTTGCTTTAAACATGTGTTTTTGACATTTTGAATGTTGTGTGTCATTTTGCTGGAGATTTGGGGCATTTTGCATTTTGTGTGAGCAGTTGTGGGTTTTGTGTGTGGAGTTTTGAAAAATAGACACAGAGTTTTGAAAACGTGTGTAAACAATTGTAAAAAACTGTAAACACTATTAATAGAAGAACTGTTACACCTCAAAGTGACTCTGTATCTTCAAAATAATCCCCCATCCCTCTTTAAAATTAAAAAAGAACACAAAAAGAGCGTTTTTTAGCTGTTCTGCCCTTTGTATGCATTATTCTTACAGTCTGCCAATACTAAAACACTGAACTCATTTGGAAAATGTTTATTTCAAATACAAAACAGTTATAAGATAGGATCGACTTTAGGCAGAAGCGTGGTGCTTTCTCTGGCAAACTGAACCTCAAGCTTCATCCTCTGCAGCTTTGCGTTGTTGTTCAGACTTTCATCCACAAGGAACTTTTCAACTTCCCCACTGTCAGTGAAGGGGCCACCTAAATATTTCAGTGTGTCCAGCATGTCTAGTCTCTTCCTCTCCTTTCTTTGAGCCATCTCCTGTTTCTCGTCTGCCCCACTCTCGAATTTCGCCTTCATGAGTTTACTCCAGTTGAGTTCAACCTCTCTTTTTGCTTGGGCTGCTGCCTTGAAACCTCTGAAGGACGGAATCTGTCCATCCCTAAGCTCCTGGCTCTTCTGTAAAATTATTGACCTACTGACTGCGTTCAGTGTGCCTAGCTTCTTCAGTCTGTAGTCCACCTTGCCACATTGTCTCTCCATCCCAATGTTGTGCACAGGGGTGCCATCAATGTTACTAGCCTGTTCACTGACAGGGTAGTCCATTGGGAAGGTCTCCTCATCAATCCCATAGTCCCTCCTCTGCCTGGCCAGGACAGTCTTCAGATGGGGCAGCATGAGATCTGTCAGCTTCTTCACTTCATCCAAGTGTTCGGCAGCCACGTCTGACACCGAGTTTAGGACCTCTTCCGTGTAGGTCTTCTTTACGCTACTGAAAAGCTTGTCAGACACTACAGGATACTCAGGTGTTGTGAACGTAGTGTAGTTGCCGCTGATTGGCTGGCCCAAACCTGTATGCAGTCCCTTGTAGAACTCCCTGAGCTGAGTATGGGTAGCATCTTTCTCTATGGTTCTGGCATAGAAGGGCTCCACCAAGTGCACACCCAGGCAGGCAAACACCACAAGGACCACTTTGAGGTAGGGAAGCTCCATCACTTCTCTGACGAGGCAAGCCAGGCGGTTGTTTATGTGGGGGTTCTGGCTCAGGAACTCTGTCAGATGGCCAAAGTGGTATGTTAGGACTGCTGCTGCCCTGGAGAGACATCCAAACCTGCTGTCTTTGTAGGAAAATAGCACACTGGATACCTGCCTTTGCTCAAGGAAGAGGAGGAATTCCATGTAGCGGTTCCAGGGTTTGTGGGAATACTCAGGAGCCACCAACTTGAGGCACATGTCCAGTGCCTGTCCAGCCACACTGGCATTCTTGCTGTCTACATCCAGATCCACCATGAAACTTTGTAGCACTTGCTCCATCTTCATATCGGCCTCCACCAACCGCATCACTTTATTCATGGCACTGCTGAAGCCCAGTGTAGTGTGGGTGCCACAAAAGATCTGCCCTGCTGGTGTTTCCAAGTTGTACATCTCTGCCAACAGCTTTGAAAACCCTTTGTTGTGCTCTTTGCTGTCAGTCATATGTGCATCTACAAGTTTATAAACATCCTCCACACTGACTCCTCTGACCGAAGCCAGTATTTCGAACCCCATATCCACTTGCATTGCTATGTCCTCAGTGGTCTCTCGATGAATTGGTAAGATAGGCAGAGGAAATGGGCTATCTTGACCCACATGCAGCCCTTGTACCATGAACTGGCCTACACCTTTCTTTGTGGTGCTGTCCGATGCATGTGTGATCATTTTACCTTTCTCCTTCTCCTCCTCAAGCTTTTCCACAACTAGACACAGACTTTGGGCCTCAATTTGCTGTAGAGCTGCCCTTATGCTTCTAGTACTTGGCACTGTATCCTTGTGAAAGACCTCATCAGATTCCCCAGCACTTTTCCAACTTCGTCCAAACATAGTGTTGCCTACTTCAATCACAGATGAGCTCGCCTCACTGATAGAAAGTCCCTTTCCTGAGAGATTGGCTATAGTTGTATAGAAGTCATCCCGGACTTTTCTCTCGGACAATCGTATGTGTTGAAACTCTTGTGGTAGTGGATCTTCATCCATGTCTAGTTCAGCAACATCTGTGAAGATTTTTTTCCTTCCTTTGGGTTCTGCTCGCACCTCACTCTCTTTACCCTCCTTTTGAAGCCGTGTGTCAGTCTCAGACATCTGTCTCAGTCGCTTTGGGGGTGTGCCCTCTTTCTCCTCATCGCTGCTGCAGCTGGGTATCTCACCAGTTTCAATCAAGATATCTGTGATATGGTCCAGAGTTTAGTATGAGAACTGCTGGTCTCTCTTCCTCTGGTACTCTTCGCTCCTCTCCCTCAACCTTTGGGTTCGCATCATGCTATGGTACCAGACAGGGTCCACACCTTTGGAACAGAACATCCTTCGCTCTGTCTTCTGATCTTCATAGTAGTTGAGCTCCATCTCACTCATGCTTACACACCACTCTTTCTCCAGTGATTGCTGCCGTAAAGGGTCATGGGCAAATACATCAAAGAGCTCAGACTTTGTATGAAATAACTCTTTGTATTGTTTGACAGCCAGTGAGTCTTCTTTCCCTGTCTGTCCATACCTCTTTCTGCCCTCACTGAACTGTTTCCAGATCCTTTCTACCTTCCTCTGGATGGTGCTCAAGGAAACACATAACACAGTGTCGTGGTAGTACTTGGCGTAGACCTGTTTTGCCACCTCCCGTGCTGCCATAGTTGTAGTCACTCTCCCATTTTCCATCTCCAGGTGGTACCGTATCATGCTTATGACACTCTGCAATGTAGGGAGTTTTGTGGGTGGTTGGAAGGTCTTGGAGGGAGGAAAGTCAGTATCTGCATTATAAACGTTTCCAGTAGATCTAGTTTTGGGCATGTTTTTGGGCTCTGCCATGCTTGATGATGTATGTCATCAGACTGATGTGACTTCTCTGAAATAGATTAATATTCGAAATTAGATTAAGTTACAAGCACTAGGTCTAGGAGAGTGTTAATTAACTTAGGTGCTGCCTACTAATTTAGCTTAATGTAACAGTTAACTAAGTGATTACTGTATAATAAAGTTAGCTGGCTAATGTGAGCAAAAACATGTCAAAACAACTGTTGCACTAAGCTAGCTAGCTAGCTAGTTTTAGCTATGTTCTTAACAGATAGAAAGCTGAAAGTATGACTAATATTGAAACCTGACACAAACCAAGATAAATTATCTTACAATAAATCATATAATAATATAATTAGAATATAATAATTTTGTTTGAAAGGAAAAAGCATACCTGGGACAACTTTTTTTAACTGCTTGTCTGATGGTGTGTTGAATATGACTGTCTGCTTGGGGATTTCCACGGTTTGCTTGTAGTCAACCAGCAGCCACAATATATTATGTAAATGTACTTTATCACATTAGAACATTGCAACATCTGACAGGTGAACCAAAGTGTTCTCTTAAGATATTATTTTATTTTTAATGATAAAAGGGAGGAAAACGGGGCAAAAAAACATATCCGATTTAGTTTTTTGGGTGGGTTTATTTCATGATAGGTACCAACTTCCAATACAAAATATCTCCCAAATGACCCAATGCACCATCACTGAAGTGGGCGTAATCATTTTCCAATTTTTTAATTTTTAGGCCATTTATCCCCCCCCCTACTATTGGGTAGGACTGTAGCCTACACTGGTTGCTGTGGCAGTCTTGAGTGACCGAATTCGTTTTTCTTTGTCATATGAATGCTGTCATTTTGTTAACATTACTGTTAAGGAGATGCTGTAGGCAAAGTCTATATTTCAACCTCGTTAGTGTAGTAAAAAAAATCAGAACTATTCACAAGGTTTCTGGGCAGCATATTTATGTTCTGTTAGCAAGCGAACTTCTCATGACTACCGACAAAGTAGCCTACTGCCAGCTGACGAAGCTCTCATTTTAAAACATTACTGAGAGACAGACACTGTACAATCAAGAAATCTTGCCACTGAATCCAAAACTATGTTTAACATTATGTACAAAGCTTAGGCTACAGTGGACTAGCATGTTGCAGGGGCTGCTAAAAACACAGAGAAACGCACTGAAAACTCGGCCAATCAGCCCTTGCTGTCGAATGCGCCGTCTGGTTCGACCGTTGAATGCCACAGCGGACTATGCTGCCCCCAAGCGGCTGCAGTTGTACTTACATTTCACCATGATCGTGAATGAAGTGTCAATTTTTAACTGGGACCCACTGTATGTCCGAATTATTTTAGGCTATTCTTGCTCAGATGTTCAGCATACTGTAGGCTAGGCTTATGTCCGATTTATTTTAGGACATAGGCCTACAGTAGGCTATTCTTGCTCAGATGTTCAGCATAACCGATTAGATGGAATACATGCTCACGTAAGGGCATTGCTATGACGGGTCACATTAGAGATTTTTGCCTAGATCATCTGACAAAGATAACGAATTCCCTCGGCGGACAATCTATATCTTCATAGATAATATATATATATATATGGCGCATGGCGGTCTCTAAAACCCCTCGCCCTGCGAAGAGAGCCCCTCATGATTTGCGCTCCAATGTCGTATGGGTCATCCAGGCACGCCGACATTGTCTCGAATTGTTAGTGGAGGGGTGGTAGCCTACTTATAAAGGATGTGGTTAACGGAAACCTCGGGTTAACCAAGAACATAACCTGCTCGGAGCAGGTTTGAGATGCAGCGTAAATTGCCATGGCAGCATACCTCGGTTAAAACCTATCCACCTTTCATAATACGGGTTAATTGGGAAGTTACGCCACACGTGATCAAGTTACTCTCGAAGTTACCCAGATAAGCCAGTAACCCCGCTTCGTAGTACAGGCCCCCGATGTTTAGCGTTGTAGGCTTGATTGTATCCCTGGCTGTGTTTGAAACTGGAACGTTTTCACCGTCACGAGTCACTTCCTGTTTGCAGTGCAGGTTGGGTAATGTAGTTAATGGGAATGGATTGCAATGCTTAGCGATACTGCTTAAAACTACACTCACTGTTTGTGGATTGGCCTATTGGCTTAATGTGTGATATTGACATTGATGATTTGGTTTATTGACTTAGCTAATTTGTGACAATGCAATGTGGCTTGTGTGGCAGTGCAATGTTTAATGTGCAATATTGCTTGTGTGTGGATTTGTTGAATTTCTGTGTTTTGATGTATGTGTTTTGCTTAGTCATTTAATTTTAAAACTAAGTACATTCTAATATTTATAACATTCTAACATTTAACATTCTAAATATTATATTATATAATACTATTCATTTCTGTATGTGGCTATCAATATCGTTGGTTACACCATAGCCTTTCTTTTTTACAGGTTTATAACCTGCAATTTGTGGCTGCTATTTGTGGACTAAGAAATGTATTAGGAACATCTATCAGAATAAATAAAACGCAAAGAGTTATAACAACGTGTCCTCTCCTGGCGCCCCGTTCGGTGGGGAAAATCTTAAAGAACCGAACAATGACCATCAAACTTAATTTTAAAATCACGGATCTATTATTTTTTTTGTGTTAGTCTGACATTTCCCAGGTTGACAAATTGGGTATGATATGCACCCTACACATAGCCAACACAATGACTTACTTTCAATTTCAATCCTGTTGTCATAAAACCTGGCAACCCAAAACCTGTTTTTTAAAAGCTAAATGTCGGCAGGTATGCCATAACCAATCAGAAGAAAAACAATAAGAGTGCCATCTCCCATTCCCTAAAAGCAAGTACTGCATGTACCATGGCACAGTACCACCATACGGATGAGCAAACACATTTCTGCAGAAGGGATCTGCTGCAAGCTTACACTTTTTTTACTCTTTTTAAATCAACACTTACCTCTACTAGGTACTCACACAAATGTGAAAGTGTACAAAACAAAATGTGAAAGTATGTATGGAACTATTGTTGGAATGCTTGAAACCAACGCTGGTTTGCCTTGTCCATAGCCAGCCTAAACTTTGATCCACTCGGTCAGATAGCCCAAGTAGTTAAGCAAATCCGCAGTTCAGTTTTTGTTTTTTAAATGTAAGACAGGGTTCTTTCCCAAATTTCAGCAATGAAAACAAAACGAGGGTGGAGGGGTGGTCCACTGTGTAGGAATCCTGGACCATGAGTCATGACCAATCCTGGACCCATGACCCAGATCAGGAGTGAGGTTTAGGGGGCTGTATGTTGGTAAACCTCCCTGCAGACGCCTATAGAGTAGTGTTGCAGCCTGGGCTTTTGTTATTTGCTTTGCTTTTGTTTTGCTATTGCTAGCATGCTCGACTCCTGATCCGAGGTGCTGCTGTTTGCGGGTTTCCAAACGAGTGACAGGTTGAGCTACGTGGTTCAACACAACACAGATTACACAGGCAAACCAGCGTCCCCAGGTGTATGGAGTATGTACTGTATGTGTCTATGTACTGTCTACGCTCATGCACCTCGCTTCCTAACACCCCGATAACATTCCAATGAATGTTAAAAATGCTAAGGACATTCATCCAAGCACACCAGCAAAGACTTTGAATTGCGTTGCCAGAGACTTGTTGTTTAGGTCAGTGGTTCTTAAACATTTTGTCTGGCGACCCCCAAAAAACATTGGCCAAGTCTCGAGACCCCCTTCTCTCCAGCCAATGAAATTTGTTTTCATTTTGGAAAATGTTGCAAGACTGGCATTGGAGGCAGAAGCAGAAACGGTACGCTATGTCAACATCAAAACCAAGCCTTTGGCAATCTGATTTATTGTTTTCCAAAGGATAACTAGCACTCATCCAATGTACAGTATAACTGGCAGTCCTGTGGCAAGAAAAGGCTGCATAATGTTCTGTCACTGGTAAGCTTACGCACAGCATCTTTGAAGTTATCGTTGCAAGAGGTGCAGATAGAGATTTGAGTTTGCGTAAACAAAGCATCCACATTCAGAGGAACATTATGGAAACACTGTGAATTATAACCCTATATCTAGGGCTACGGTATATCCCAGTTTTTAAACATGTTGGTCTGAAAACCTTCTGCAAATCATTTTGTGACCCCTCCCATATTTTTGTCAACCCCCCTGGGGGTCCCAACCCCCAGTTTAAGAAACACTGGCTTAGGTCTTACTACCAGGCTGTTAGATTCCTGACAGTGCACCCTCAAAATAACTGAAATAATACCCGTTTAACTTTAGATCACATTCCTTGGTCAGTGGTGTTATCATTTTTTGTGGCGTCAAAATAGCAATCTGTGATCATTTGCCTGACCACACCTGTTTTTTTTATCGATACACCTGTGGGTGTGCAAGGATCACACAATATGGGTGTCTGGCGGAATAATGATAAAATGCGCTGACCTAAAACTAGGTAAACAGTTGTGTTGCGCCTGGTTCCTCAATGCACTGAGTGTAAGATAGGGCCCTCAGTCTTCCTAACTAATGCTTCTGCAAAAATATGCCGTTGAACAATGATTTCTTTCACTTTCCTTTCTTAAATATTCTTGGTACTTCACTGAGTCATCCCTCAATATTTGTCTATATTTTATCAGTCTTTCTGCTTCACATTTTCCTTTATATTTAGACATGTTGGCAATTTTTTCTATATTCATGGGTGTCATCAGGTCCCTTTCCACAGGTGTATACAATCAAGCACCTAGATTACGAATGCAGACTGCATGGTGCAGGAACCTGATGAAACCCATGAATAGCACTAGCTTAATCATTGAAATTAAAATGTTATTTTAGGTTGTAGGCCTAGACTTAAATATCCTAAAATGCATTTTATTTATATAAATGTGCAACTGATTTACCAAAATATAGGACCTAGCGTTCCATTTAGTCACTACCGAAACAATCTCGTCACAACCGAAACTTAAATACATGTTTCGGTTGTGACTGTTTCGGTAGTGACGAAATTTTTTTTTTTATATATCTTATATCTATATATTTTTATATATCTCAAAGATGCTAGTCAGCACATGATTAGATAGCACAGTTCTGAACATTTATACACAAATAAAAACTACATTTTCAAAAAAAACAACCAAAACAACTTGATTAATTGAAATAAATATGTGTTCAGTAGTGACGTTCTTAAATGTTCCAGCCTGATTTTGAGACTTTTGAATGCATTTACTCAAAAATGATTGGGCTGATCTACTCACCATGTGGCCATGAAAGAGAGGGAGATGCACACACACTTCCTGGTCCAAAATGGAGGGGTGTGGCTAAAATCATTACCATCCTACGGGCTAAACCTTACAGTGTTTCGGTTGTGACATAAAAATGCGGGACAACATTTTTTACATAATAATTTATGATTTTTGAAAAAACTTTGCAATAAATATATTTTTTCGATTGCTTTTATCATAGGTATTCAAAAAATCTTTATAAAAACATCAGTGGAAAAAATTACAAAAATGATTTCATATTTTTTTTTCATAAGGTGAAATTTAGGCCTTAGGGTTTGGGACAGCCACCTCTCAATTGAAAGTACCCTAAACATGATGATTTTATATATATTAAGCTTGATGCTATCTCAAATAATGTTTTAGTTCTTAATAGATAATAAAAATATCTTCATAAATATGTAACATTTTTCTGTATAAATGCTTTTTAAATGATTTTTTAGGGTCTGGGACAGCAATTTGCACGAATTCGGTAGAATCGCCCATTTACAAATTGGTCTTCGTACTGTACAGGTGCTTGGATCCTGATGTGGGTCCCATCTATCACCCCACACACTCGTGGGAAGCCGGCAACATCGAAGAAATGTGCTGCTATTTCGTCCTCCTCCGGTTTTGATGGAAATTTCACCTCGGTGTTAACGAGCCTAGAAAGGGCATTTGAAACGCGATGGATTACGCGGCAGACTGTCGATCTGTGTACATGAAAGACGTCCGCTACCACTAGGGCTGGGACAACGCGTCGACGTAATCGATGACGTCGACGCAAAAAATACGTCGACGCAAAATATGCGCGTCGATTCGTCAAGCATAACGTGTGCTGCTTAATATTTTTATCAAAATCGGCCAGCACACATTGATGTTGTACTATTTAAATTAAAGATAAGATAAAATAACTTCATTGAGCTGCACTTTTTACTCACACAGTCTTTCCTCGCCCCGCCCGCTCTCTCTCGTAACGAGCCGCTGCTCCTCCTCTGCATGTGCATTTAATGATGTTTTCTAAACAAAGTTCGGGAGGAGCCTGCGGGATGATTGACAGCAATTAACTCACCCACTGCCGCCCCAGGGTATGCCTATTTAAGCCGACCTCCTTTTCCATACGTCACACGCTCCGACGTTCGCGAAATCATTGGAGTCGCAAAGCCTCGGTAGGCAGACGTAATGGAGCTGGGGGTTTTCACTACTACCATCCGAAAGCTACATCCAGTCCACGGGCTACAGCCACCTGGTTCACCAGCGTTTTCAGGTCACTGCTCAGAGCAAGGGTAGGCTACAACTATCGATTATGCTATAGCCTGCTCACCCCAGCATACTCCAAGGCTCTAACACCAAGCTGCTCCAAGCTCGCGTTTCACGTCGCAAGATTATCCAGGTAACTCGAAATGCTCCAAATTCCACATGGCTCGGCACGCCAAGCGTCTGAAGTTGTAGGCTATCCACTATCCAGCGGAGGCCTATCTTCCGAAGATCACTCAATCCGTAATCCGTGTTGGCATCGGAAACGAACAGGTCTTGCTAATTCACTCCTCTAGTCGTCCAGTGACTTCTCATAAACTGATACTAGCGTTGTTGGATATTTAAGCTACTTATAACGAACTGACAAGCCTCAACCTTAAGTGCCCAGTATTTCGCTGGCTCGTGCTGCAGTCTGTTTAAACAATGGCGTTGCGTCGCAGACGTCAGCAATTATTAAAGCGATAGTACACTTTGTAATTCGCGTCAGGCGACGCAGACAGCAAGGGACCCTGATTGTCAACTCGTCCGGTGTCGATGGCCGGCTATTCATGTAGCTTCTACGGGGTATAGCAACAAGCTAGTTCACTGATATAAGCTTTGCAAATAAACTCAAGTCATTTTGGTTACATGACTGGTTATTTGTATGTTTTAAAATTAGCACTTCGCCAGCAAGCAGTGCTTTGTGGGCAGTTGCGTTTGCTCTCAGGAGGCCCTCAAACCCCAGTCTACAGCCAGAATATATTAATGACACTCTTTGAACACCGGTCTATTGTTTCATTCCATGCCAACACCGACAGGAGGGAGTTTACAGTATTGCACTGTAAATAACTATTGTTTACAGCAAACCAAAGCAGTTTGCCCAGACAGCCAGGAGATGGCAGCAAAATTCACTGCTTAACACTGTGTTTTAATGTTAAGACACTACAAGCAATACTACAATTAGTGCTTTCCTGCACCACACGCTCCAGAGCGTATCACTCCGCTGCCTCAGCCACAGCCACGCCAGCGGCCCAGGTTCTTAACCACCGACTTCCTTCCCGCAGCATCTCCGCCGTACTTCCGGATCCGACTCCACTTCAGACGGCCCCGGTAGCGACAGCGTCGCTACTCCCTCCGCCCCCTCTTCCCCTTCCCCACCCACTTCCCCCAGCCAGGACCCGGTCCAGGGCTGCCCCCCTTCCAGTCGTTCCGACGACTGCTCCCTCCCTTCCCCCTTTTTCCCCCTCCCCATTCCATTCCCGGAGTCACGTCTGTACAGCACGCCACGACTCACGAAGAAGCGTCCATTCAAACTCCCCTCGCTAGCTCCCTATTTTCATTACGAGTTAGCGAGCACCTGGTCTCAGCCGGCGCCGGTAGCGACAGCGTCGCTACTCCCTCCGCCCCCTCCTCCCCTTCCCCGCCCACTTCCCCCAGCCAGGACCCGGTCCAGGGCTGCCCCTCTTCCAGTCGTTCCGACGACTGCTCCCTCCCTTCCCCCCCTACCCCTACCCATCCCCTCCCCGGCTCCGCGCTAGACCAGCCCGCCACAGCGGGTTATCAGCACTCCGCGAGTGCTTCGGATCACGACGTCCCATTCCGGCTCCCCAGCCATCCACTAGCCACAGCAAAGGCCTTCGACCACCTCCTCACGCTGCACGTTCCAGCTCAACATCCCGTTCCGTCTACCCAGCTATTCATCGGCCACAGCCATTTCATTCCATCTGGATACTCACCATTCATGCTATTCATGCCTTATCATGCTTATCTGCTTATCATGTTTTATGCGTTGTATGTCGTATCATGCTGAATATGTCATGTTTATCAGGTAACGGTATTCTAAAAGTTCTTCAGCCCAGGTTGAATTATTTAAGGCTGCCACAGAGGTACGGAATGAGCTTGGACCCGATGCAACCAGAGCTTCAGGGAGACCCTCCTCTTTCCATTCCGGGAGCCACGTCTGTACTGCACGCCTCAACTCACGAAGCGTCAGTTCGAAGATTCACCTCGCTAGCTCCCCATATCTCTTACGAGCTAGCACCTGGTCTCAGCCGGCGCCGATATTCCCCCCCTAACCCTCCTTCCTTCCCCGTCCCACTTCCCGCGACCCAGGTTGCTCCCCTTCCGGTCGCGTCAGCGACCGTTCCCTCCCTTCCCCCCCCCTTTTCTCCCTTCCCATTTCTTCTCCGGCTCCGTGCTAGACCAGCCCGCTGCAGCGGGTCATCAGCATTCAGCGAGTGCTTTGGATCACGACGTCCCATCCCGGCTTCCAAGCTATTCATTAGCCACAGCAAAGGCCTTGCCACCGCCTCCTCACGCTGCAGCATTTGAACCACCACCCGTCACAGCGTCCACCAGGAACCTCATTCGTCAGGTGCAGACGTAGACCTCTACCATTCGTCCCTCCATTCCTATTCCCTCTCTTAACCGGGAATTAGTTGCGGCGAACTGGTTTGTCTTAAAACATTCTGGCCCAGCATCAAAGATTCTGTCATTCCCCGAGTTCACCGTAGCTTTACCAACTACACAGAACTCTTCTGTTTCGTGTTCCCCAGCCGACGCAAAGAGCTAAATGACTACCTGGCCATCATCGCCGGCCTAGCCGTGTCCTACGGGGGAGCCCATTTGTATACGTACCACCGGCTGTTTTCAGCAAATGCGCTGCCAGAGTCGGCCTCTGGAACCAAAACCCCTACTGGGGCGCGCTCGATACGGAGCTCCATAACCGCGCTTCCTAGGACTCAAGCCATCTCGTCCTCTCTGCAATAGCCCAGTCACGGCGCGGTCGAGTGTCCACTAGTCAACCCATTCCCCAGGGCCGCCCTTTCATCTCGCATCTCATAAACTGCGCCTCAGCAACCCCATCTCTCGAAGACATCGTATCTCTACATGCCCAGTGTCTGGCCGATATCAAACACTGGAGGATGTTTTAGACGAATGGAATGGTCTGTGCATGTTCTACGACGACTGCCAATCATCTCCAGAAGACCTCCAGTTGTACACCGACGCAGCCCCCTCAACAGGCTTCGGAGGCTTTTCAAAAGGCGCCGGTTTGCATCCCCGTGGCCACTAGAGTTCAGAGAGCTAACAACTGAAAACGAATCGTCAGCCGTGTTCGAACTCTACCCCGTAGCCATCACGGCCCTACCTGGGGGAATGAGTGGACCTCCAAGAGTGTGCCAATCCACAGCGACAACGAAGCCGTAGTGCACGTCATTAATACCTCGAGCTCAAATCGCCTGCGCTTCCCCTCTTATTAGGCGTCTAATCTGGATGGCAGCCAGCTACCAGTTATTATAAGAGCCGCGCACGTCCCCGGTCGCCACAATGAAATTGCTGACTCTCTCTCGTCTTAGCTTCTGAATCTCTGGGATTTATCTTCAGCCCATCACGGCCGACCTAGCCCTTCAAGCCCTCGCACCCAGGACCATGCAGTACTCACTACCATTTCCCAGTTCGATGCTGTCACCATATCATCATTATTACCTATGCCCACACTTCACTCGGGATCAAAGTCTCTTCCATTAGAGTCTACCTAGCCGGCATTCATTTCTTCTACAAACGCATCCACGGCTCCGAATGCCCTTCCTTCCCCGACACCAGGATAGGCTTGATATTAAAGGTATCCGTAGGCAACAGCCAGTCCCCCAAGACTCCCGCCTTCCCATTACCTCAAGCATTCTCGCCACCTGCCTCGCTACCCTTCGCAAAGGGTTCATGTCACCGCATTCCGATTCCACCATCTCCGTTATGCTTCACTGGCCTTTTTGGGCTGCTGAGATGTAGCGAGTTTACATGCCCTTCGTCTCTCTTCATTCCCGATGTCCACCCGTGCATCGCAGATCTAGAGCAGCTAGACCAAAACACCATTCGATTTACCATCAAACAGAGTAAAACCGATCAGTCCCGAAAGGACACTCCATATCCATTTTAACTCCGCCTCAGATCTTCAGCCTTTCCAATACCTATCTCACTACATCTCATATCGGTCAGCTCAAGCTTCGTCTACTAGCCCGCTCTTCGTGTCAGACGAAGGGCTACCCATCACTCGCCACAGATTCCAGACACTCTTAAAATCATTCTAGTCAAATCTGGTTTCCCGCGGATTGCTACTCCGCACACTCCTTCAGGATAGGAGCTGCCACAACAGCTGCGCTCAACGGCTTATTGGAGCAACAAATTAAAATACTGGGCCGTTGGTCCTCGGATGCCTACCAGTCTTACATCCGCTCCAATCTAGCGGATTTATGACTCGCTCAGCAAGCACTTATGTAGTTGGTAGCGGCCAGCGGCCTTTCTCTGTGATCTTTGGGGTGCAAGCGGTCATCGCTCTATCGCGATGTCCGCTCCAGGCACTCCAGGACCACGGACAGCTACCTTGCCAAACACGCACTTCTCCCATACATTCTAGTCTAGCTGAAGCAATCATATCAAAGGGCGAACTAGTGAAATGATGTTTTCTAAACAAAGTTCGGGAGGAGCCTGCGGGATGATTGACAGCAATTAACTCACCCACTGCCGCCGCAGGGTATGCCTATTTAAGCCGACCTCCTTTTCCATACGTCACACGCTCCGACGTTCGCGAAATCATCCCCCCTCCTCCCCCTACTCCTCCATTTCACCAATTGCCCTGTTACTCATCCTCCTTACACAGGGGGTGCAAGCGGTCATCGCTCTATCGCGATGTCCGCTCCAGGCACTCCAGGACCACGGACAGCTACCTTGCCAAACACGCACTTCTCCCATACATTCTAGTCTAGCTGAAGCAATCATATCAAAGGGCGAACTAGTGAAACAAGATATTCACGATTGTTGAAGGATTGTTGTTGCCACATAGAAGCACTGCATAGAACACAGTGGGCTAAATTGCTATTAAATCCGCTTAGCATCGTGACCATGCAGCGCAAATTTGTTCAAAACTGCTGCATTAAAGTTAAAGTAAACTCTGCTAAGGTCTTATCACAACATAGTACATTGAGGAGACTAAGCTAAGTTAAGTTACAGTATGCAATCAAGCAGTATCTCAAAGCTAATGTTAGAATACTTTTTGGATGTCAAGTTTAGCATGCTTACTTACAGCTGCTTGTATTTCGTTACTCATGCAGGGCTCATTTTATTGACTGAATGTTTGCAAAATCCCGATGTAAATGGAAAGGTGTTTTCCAAGACTCAAAAGTGCTTGTCCCAAGGAAGTACGAACCGTTATTTGAACTAACTACGTTATGAATTGCATAAACACATCAGCAGCCTTTTAACTGTGTTAATGTTAATTGCAAGACGTCTTAAGGTGACAGGCACTCAATTAGACCTATACACTACTGAACTTTATTGAATGCTACCTCTGACTAAGAATGCATTACTTTGCACTAGTCTTTTATTTTGGAATCGTAAGAGCAATAAACATATATTGCAATGTTAAAGAATTCATGTTTAATTCATTCAGATATGTAAATAAACATGTATAAGTTGCTATTAGCCAATTAATGAGGAGATAATCGATAATCGAATCGAATCGAAATCGAATCGGACTGAAAAAATGAATCGTTAGATTAATCGATGCATCGAAAAAATAATCGCTAGATTAATCGTTTAAAAAATAATCGTTTATCCTAGCCCTAGCTACCACAGACTGAAAAGTCCCAGTAGCATAAAATCGCAGAGCGATCATTAATTGCAGTACTGCTGGTAGCGCACAGCTGCGCAAAGTAGGGTGATCCAACTCCAGACGGTCAGACAACTCACAGATTGACCGCCGGTCAAATTTGTAATCCAGCAATAACTTCACAGAAAGTCGCGGAAAACACGTCTCGGAACATGTTGATTATGGTTTACAATCATGAACTCGGCCATATTTCGATAACGTTTAAGGGAGCGCTGAAAGTACCTTAAATATTTCCCTTAGTTTTCTCGTTAAGGGCTTTTGTGCAACGGTTTTAACGAACTTTAAGGCATTACTTAAGTATAAGACCAAGATAAGGACAAACCCTTAAATACTTAAAGGCACAATCCATCAGGATTTCGTTTTATTTAATTCACACTCGACACGCCAATCCAGTTAGGGGCAGCATGTAGGAAAACAATGATTTGTCACAATGATTTGCTAGTGGTAGAAACGACGAAACGCACATTGCCCATGCCCTCCTCTCCTCCTCCCTCTCCCGTCTCCGCTACTGTCTATCCCTATGTGTCTATCAGAGAATGTCTCTGTGTCTATGGTAGCCGCCTAGAAAAAAAAAACTCCTAAATCCGGAAAATGTCTTCTTCAAGCGACTCACCCTTACCCGATCACTACATAACAGTTTTTATTAACGTTTTGCTTTTCACACTGGTATTGTTGGTAATGGGACATTTGAGAAATAAATACGAAATTTGCTAGCGGCATTTGGCAAGCGAGTCTTAGCAAAGGCTAGGCATAGCCTGCGTGTAGTAGCGATTGTATGGATGGATAAAAAATAGTAATAAGGTATTTTTTTCGGGTGGAGACTGACGACGAAGATTACATCCCCCCTGCATCGAGTCAGACAAGAGTGGGCAAACGTAAGGGCCAGGCAAAGAAGAAAAGGCCTGGGTGTCTAGTGTCAGTCCCAGACCTGGAGAGAACAGTACAGGGTAGGCTCGAGCTGTCAGAGCAGCCAGAGAGCGCGCTGACCAGCAGAGGCGGTTGGAGAACAGTCACCGTGAGAGTCTGGCAGCAACACAGGTGTTCTTGCTACGTAGCCAGTAACTAAAATGCTCCATGTAGTCAGTGGTTACAGCCAATCGTTCTGTTTACTATTAGAGGTCATTATACAGTGGGCAGTGCTTCGACTTGGCCAGCTTCAATCGCGGTCCGCGCGTGGGATCACGCGGTATCACGCGACTTTAATTTGTATTTTCCCAGTGAGACGCTGCAACAACCCAAACAACCGGTAGAGGGCTCAAGTGAGTAGGGTGTCTCGTAAAAAGAAATGGAGCCTGGAAAACCCTACACAGACTTCACTACAGACTTTAGCAGACTGGTTTAGAAATAATTTAATAGCCAGAAATATGCCTAGTAATGCTGTAGAATGCTCCATTCACTCCAATGGGACTTCCCAACGTCCTACGGTCTGATAATTTTTAATACCGGACCGTTGCTAAGTACAACCAGAGAATGTCAAGGAAAGTAAAACTCGGCAGGCCACGGCCAGCGCTGCATCACTGTCGGGAGATATGCCACGATAATGACCGCCTTACAGAACGTTATTCCTTACACAATCATCCTCTACAACTAACAATAAAACTTACCATTCTAAGAGCACAGTGGCTACATTTCATGTAACATAAAGAATACCTGAATTATGACTAAAATGGTATGTTCATCTTTTCCTTTGCACCTTTAGGCTATGAGTTCATATTTAAAACTATGGGCACAAATGTCAAGAGCCAAAGCTACCACTTGAAATTACATTAGTTTAAACAACTCTTTAACAACAAATAGATTCTAAGAAGTCAGGAACAGGAGAGAAAAGCATCATGTTAGTATACCAATCTTGATCAAAGAACACTTTCAGGCACAACCAATGTTTCACCAATCCTGATTCTTGGTATTTATTATAAAACTACAAGACAGGAATAAACTTTACATCTACCAAGTGCAACAACATGAATAGAAATGTAACTTTTGGACTATATGAGGCAGGAGGGAAGCAGCTGGGCACATGGATAGTCCTTAGCAGTCTTCAACAGCAAGAAGTTGGGCTAACGAGTCAGGCTTCATGTTGATGAGCCACAGGAAAAGAAGAGGTGATCTGCAGCAGGAAATTCAACCTGTTGACACACCAATCTAAATGAAAGAACATGAACAAATCAGAGGAGGACAGGACCTCTTAATCTGGGGGTTGGGACCCCATTGTGATTGAAAACTGCTGGAATTAGTTCTTAAACATAAAGCTACGGTGTCACTAGTCACTGTTTCTACTGTTTTTTTAAAGCCTACTTACAAAGATAACTAGATTCCTCTAAATATTACAAACAGCTTATGAAACAGCAAGACTGGCATCTGTCTGGGGAGCAGGGTTTGCTTGACCAACTTTTTAGGAACCTCTGCAGCAGGAAACAAATTACTACCTGGGCATTAGCTAAGCATTTTGCCACATTACTGAAATTACATGATATTACATTTTCCTACCTGTTGGGCAACAGCAATGTAATTGTTACACCTTCATAGGGGAGGACTGGACTGGAATTCTGATCCTGTGAAAACAGATACAAACACACACATGGGTTGTGATCAAGACATGTTTGAAGAGCTTCAAAGGAAAATGGTGATGCTATTTTGCAACAGGCCCGACACAATCTAAGCAACTTATAACGTTACCGGAGATAGAGGATAGTATTCTAACGTATCTGAAAGTTATCCTAATCGTGTAGAGCTAGCATTAGTTGAAATTTTAGTATCTTATGCTGCCAACATCATTCGTTAGCGAGACCACAAGCCAGTGAACATTCAACAATATCAAAATGTATTTATTGCATATTGGGACATTACACTCTATGTATTGTGTAGGACACAAAACTTGGTCACGTACAAATAATAGTATTTGGCAAACTGCTTAGCATATGCAGCAAGGACGCTATCGCTAGGTTGGTAACGTTAGCAATGGCGGTCGAACGAAGTCAATTTACCGCGATCTACAGCTGACAAACATTACCTAGTGGCTCGAGAGCTAATTCTACAATATCTCCTTTGCTTAATCAAAATTATGAATTATGTTTAACAGATGTTTACTTACCAGTCAAGAAGAAATGTCGCAAGTTCAGAATCGAACTGCATCTCCATGCTATCCAAGCTGTCTCCATTGGTGGAAAGCACTCCCTAGACCAGGGGTCTCAAACACCCGGCCCACGGGCCAAATCCGGCCCGCGTCCGGTCCAATTCCGGCCCGCGACGTATGTCAAAATAATAATGTAATCCGGCCCTTGAGACTATTTTTAATTGCGACAAACAACGATACTGATTAAAATAGACGATAGTTCCAAGTACGGTGACAAATCTCATTTGTACTCTGCTCCACTATGTAGACATCCAGAGCTTCATTCAAACCCAAAATCGCTGCGCAAAGTTTTCAGGAAGGCTACACGCCAGAAACACAAAGACGTGCATTTGTAATGACGCGGAAGCGATGCAGGCCATAGTGTTGCATAAATTGAAGCAGAAATTAAGCAGAAATAGGCCTAGGCTACACCAAATGTTGAAAAACGTTTACGTGTGATGAAGTCTTAGGTAGGCTATGTTATTCACCTATTCTAAATCTGAAGGAGAATATCCTTTTGGAGATTATGATCCATCGTCTATTGAATGGAGGTGCGTCTGCGTGTAGCCTATACGACGGTGTCCACTAAGCATACCATGCTTATTTCGACCCTCTGCCCAACATAGCTTGGAGGTTGCAGTGGTAATCGTGATGATAGTGTCCGTAATGGACGTGATACAGACAGCAGGGCTAGTAGAAATAGGGCTCTAAACTACAAAGTCACCCGCAATATAATGCGAACTTCTGGGTACTCAGATTACCCGCGATAGGAACTGATTTGACCAGAATACTTTATTGTAGGCCTTGTGGTTTAGAAACCATAAACATCTTAGGTGTTGGTATACATCTTAGGTGTTTTCCTGTTAATTTGTTATGTGGGTAGGCCTAATATGAAAAAAGGAAAGTAAACCTGCTCAAATATGTTCATCCAGTATTTACTGAAAGGTGCATATAATTTGAGGTGCTTGCCATCCAGTGGCAAATTACATGGGTAAATTTACCCCCTTCATAAACTTTTGTTTGAGGCTACTCAAAGATGTTTACATTTACAGTAGGACTTTATCTCTGACCACTTTCAAGCCATAGCCTTTTGAAATTTTGATATAAAAATCCAATGGTGTTGCTTTCTTATATTTTATTTGGTGTGAAACACACACATACCTGTTTTTATGCTTTTCATTTGTTTTATAATTTGTATTAATATTTATTTTATCATTATTTTATTAATAAGCTAAGGTTGCTAGCACAGGTGTCTAAAACTAAATAAAAACACTTGCACTTTCTGTTTGCAGTTTTGTATGGTATTTGAAAAAAAGAACATTGCATTTTCAGAAATAGCCGGCCCTCCAATCAGATGACTTTGGCAGAATTGGCCCCCAGCTCATTTGAGTTTGAGACCCCTGCCCTAGACTAAAGTGTATTTGCTTACTTCCCATCTGATATTCTTTTCGCCTCAGATCGAGTTTTTTTTTAGCTGGAGGTGATGGAGGTCTCTTCCTAGAACTTTCGGCCGTTCTCGCAGTACACTTCACTGTAGAACTTGAACTCCGTGGGGGAGGGGAGGAGCAGGAGGGGGTGGGAGCAGAGCGTGTCTCTTTCTCGACTGCTCTGGGCTGCACTGAAGACGGTTTGGCCGGTATGTTACTCCCTGTCGCCACCTCAGACATAAACTGGTATTGCAAGACTGGACGACCGGGGTTAGTCGGTTAGCACGCTAATTCTGGAGGAGATCTCTGCAATGCTATGCATATTCTTTGATTAGAAAATGTCAGTAGTGTTATTTTTTCACATTCTATTGATATGTATAGTTGATTTTTGAACGCATTACACTTCAAAAGTTCACAAAAAAGACACATTGTGCCTTTAAGGGAAAAACTTAAGGGTGTTTGTGCAACCGTTTTTATTTTAAGGGACCCTTAAATCAGATTTTAAGGGAAAAACTTAACTTAAAGGAGAATTCCGGTGTGATATTGACCTAAAGTGTGTTGAAATATGATACCGAGTGTGAACGTATGTCTCATAGCCCATCTCGGCTTGTCCCCTGCACTCCAAAATCTGGCGCTAGTTAGCCGATGCTAACAATAACAATCAGATTCCAAAAATAATTCCGTGGAAATGCATGGATTCCAGTTGCTGCTACTGGAAGAAACTGGAATCCATGCATTTCCACAGAATTATTTTTGGAATCTGATCCCTTATCATACCTGTTCATTCTTACTCGTCGCTCGACTTATCGTGACTAAATTCAAGATGGCTGCAAACGCTAAACTTCGTGAAGGACCTGTCTGTATAAATCGTCTTGTAAGTAAACTACCAGTGCTTTTTCAAAGTTCTCAATGTCTCGTTTTAAATGTCAGGGCCCTCGGAAGTCTACCAATGAAGTGTGGAGATACATTGAGCCTCGTAAATGGTGTAAAACAGTGATTTATTTGCATGGCTAGGCCGATGCCGGAGCCCCACCATTGTTAGCATCGGCTAACTAGCGCCAGATTTTGGAGTGCAGGGGACAAGCCGAGATGGGCTATGAGACATACGTTCACACTCGGTATCATGTTTCAACACACTTTAGGTCAATATCACACCGGAATTCTCCTTTAAGGTGCTTTGTGCAACCGGCCACAGGTCTTTAACAGCTGTAGAGACATCGAGACCCTTTGTGATAACAAGGTCGAGGGTATGGCCTAGAGAGTGTGTTGGCCCCTGTACATGCTGTGTTAGGGAGAAAGTATCGATTAGTGCAATGAATTCCTTGGCATAATTGTTTTCAGGATTATCCACATGTAAGTTTAGATTCCCTGATATAATAAGACAGTCAAACTCTATGCAAACGACTGATAGCAGTTCACCTAGCTCTTCAAGAAAAACTTTAGCTGAATGTTTTGGAGGCCTGTAAATTGTCAGTAATAAAATCTGAGGAGAAGACTTAATGCGTGCACACAGATATTCAAATGAAGTAAAGTTACCGAATGACGACTGATTGCACTGAAAAGACGTCTTGAAAATTGTGGCTATCCCCCCACCTCTTTTATTTGCTCTGGTAGCACTCAAAAAACTGAAATTTGGGGGAGCTGATTCGATGAGCGTAGCAGCACTGTTTGCTTGATCTAACCATGTCTCAGTTAAAAGTAAAAAATCAAGGTTGTTCATTAAGATTAAGATCATTAATTAAGAATGATTTGTTTGAAAGAGATCTGATATTTAGGACTGCTAGTTTTGCTGTAAGTGTTGGGGAAATATGATCCATGGGGGAAATCTGAGGTTGATGTGGTACGGGTAGGAGATTGGACTGGTTTACCCTATAAGCTCGATGCATTTGTGTTCTATTTATTGTCAATACAGGAATAGAGAATGTCATGGGCTTACTGGGTCCCGGCATGTTCTCAAAACTACTGTCAGTACCATTTATATTGCAGGGACCCTGAGAATATCATGCAATACAGTCATCATATAATTGTCCCCTGCTGCTGCCATCTGTATTTTCCACTGCACATTCCATGCTATATGCCGGCTGAGAAAATGAACTAAGAGGTTGCTGCTGCTTAAGAGATCCTTCTAAACGGCGAGGGGGTGGAGGTGCCCTTCGCTTCTTTGGTGCTAAAGATCTTGGGCTAGTAAAACTCTGCATGGCTACTGGTAGCAGTCTCTCCATTCTTGCAGGGAACATCATGTGCTTGGGTGGGGATGGTGATGGGTATTCAGGGGATCTTGTGGAGTTTGAGTGGGTGGTGGGATGACGTGGTAGGGATGGTGATGGGAGATTAGGGGGGTTTGTGTGGCCTGGGGAGTTTGATTGGGTGGGGACGTGATTGGGTGTGGGTGGTGATGGGAAATCAAGGAGGTTGGGGTTGAAAATTGATCCAGAGTCTCCATCTGCCTGCTGAGGTTCTGGGAAGTATGTTGCAGACGCTCCGCTTTTAGCATGTATTCCAGTAGTGTATTCCATGTTGTGTCTTTGTGGTGACAAGGAGTCGACGGAGGTGGGGAGGGATATTTGTACTTGTGTTACAACATGACCCTTCCTTTTTGATGGCCTCCCAGCAGCTTTGATAGGTGCTATCTCCTCATGCTCATTACATGTTTGCTGAGATTTCAGGGAGTTTGACGCCAGTGATGGACTTGAGAGTGGAGAGTCATTTTAGCAGCACCCATCTTATCTTGTCCAGTGGACATGCCTTGTTTATGTTTCTCCAAGGTCTGCATTTCAGTGGAGGCTAGCGGGTGGTTACCAGAGGGCCCCACAGCAGGGGGGGTTGGGCATATCTCTGTTTCGCAGAGTGTTTTGGTTTAGCTGAGTTGACGTCATCCGCTTGTTCCGTCTGTATGGCCATTGAGCGATTATCAGAGGCTCGACTCAAGGTTGGCAGAAAAAATGTTGGGTGCAGGAGAGAGAGGTCATAGTATTCGGTTAAGATCTTGGCCCCAGTCCAACTCAGCTCTGTGCTATTTGGTCTGAAGTATTCCCTGCGATTCCAAAAAAGGTTAAAATTGTCAATAAAATTCATCCCAACTGAAAAGCATGTTTTTGCGAGCCAGGTGTTTAAACTGAATAGTCTGGAAAATACAAAGCTTCCCTCTGCTGGGAGTGGGCCACTGATGAAAATTTGTATTCCAAGCTCATATAGGGCCGAGAAAAGTTCCTTGAAATCTTCTTTGAAGAGGAACATAAGTGTATGTACCTAAATAAGCTATGTACCAAAAATGACATTTTACCGTGACTCGAAGATCTGTAAACAGTGTTGTATGGTTGCATATACAAATCCGCTTGGAGCTCCAGTGGAATTTTGATTTCGCAACGAGAATTCTTGGTCTAACCGTTGATGTGCCGTGTGAGGGCACCCACCAGCCCAGCACTAAACTCCGAGCGTGGTAATCAAAATATTGGATATTTCAGGCAGCAAAAGCCCCGGTAAGAACCGAACTAGATTTTGTTCAAGTCTACACACCTATGGCTACTGAAAAATGTAAGGTTCATTTATCAAATTTTTTGAACTATGAAAAACATCATTGTTTTAGAATTTTCAAACGAAAGGGGTGGTAATTGGTGCTTTTACGATACAGTGTGACATGGACATGTTAGTGTAGCAATAAGTAGGCCGTGGCCTACTGGTTAGCGCTTCGGACTTGTAACCGGAGGGTTGCCAGTTCGAGCCCCGACCAGTAGGCACAGCTGAAGTGCCCTTGAGCAAGGCACCTAACCCCTCACTGCTCCCCGAGCTGTGTCATAGCAGTGATATGAGAGGTGGATAATCAGACTCCTGTAATGTAGTAGTAATATGTGGAGAACTGGCCAAGCCAGGACATGTGGAACAAGCGACCTCTTGAGGTAGGATTCAAAACAGGAAAGAGCCGAGCCAGAGATACACATGTTTGAGTGTATGTAGAGAAGTGCTTGACACCAGGAAGGTGTCTAAATGAACAGGGAGTGACCCATGACTCCACATCAGTGTGTTGTGAAGACTTCATGATGTAGACACTTCAGGTACATCAGTACAAATACAAGTAAAGTTGCAGTATGTCGTAAATTAAGTCTGATTTTAAAAGTACTTAAAGGTTACCAATACCCTTTCCTACTTCCCCCTCCCCTCTGCATCTCTCACTCTCCCTGACCAGAGTTCTTCATGGATGGCCTGGGGCGTTTGCTGGTGGCCTCCTGCCCTAGGGTGGTTATTGGGCACCAGCCAAAGCAAGCCCACTCAGAGTACCGGAAGTTCCGGCAGCCAGGAAAAGAAGATGTCCATATGAAACTGCGCCTGCATTACTTCAAAAATCACCTGTGTGTTGCATACAATTAAATAAAATAATACATTTTCACATCACATCTAGAATCAATTTTGTTTGAAGTTCTTCTTTTTTCTATTTGTTTTAACATTTATTTTATGAACTTTGTAGTTCAGTCTGGTTTTGTATACTATTTCTATACGTAGAATATGCCTAATAACAAAGTTGATAATCCATCACTAGAATATTGAGTCTTTTTATTATTGAGTCTTAAATTGTATTGACGTTTTTGGCCACCAGAGGACAACCAACACACACATTTTAAAAGACAGATCCAGATATTGGTAAGGGGAGGGAGAGAGGATGTGCGTAAGCTTAATTCAAAAGCTGCAAAAATACTTTTTGTTTCTCTGACAAACGATGTGTGTTACATCTTATTTTTTTTATCAAACAAGTATGCTTATGCATAATGTGTTTTCATATTTTTACTTACATTTACCAAGTTTGCTTCTTTTCTTTCAAAGGGTTAACTCATAACTTAAGGACATTTTTAGTGCAAAGCTGTCTTCAGTCATAGACTTTGAACTTTGTCAGTTGTACATATTGGAACAGGATAAAGAATTCCATATCACCCCCTTAGGTCATAAAACACCGCTACAGATAGCCTGACCACAACAAAGTCAGACTTGGGAGTCATTCTGAGTCTCTAGCATTATCTCTAACTATGAATCTTGTTTGCAGTAAGTGTAATTGGTCCTCTGTTGTTATTTTCTACTTTTTTCAATATAATATTATCAGTTTGAAAGTTGTTCTCAACACAATCTTGCAGATGTGTGTGACAAGATTAAGTTGTCTGTGTTGCAAATATTATGGATGCATCTAAAAACACAGGTTTTGACGCCAAAGGATGTGAAATAGTTCTATCTCTTGAGCATCAAATCCATAGACGCGAATGTCACCACCAGTGGGCATTGACCTTTAGTCAAGTGTATTCTTGAATTTCGCCTTGGGGATCAATAAAGTATCTATCTATCTGTCTATCTCTATCTATCGCTATGTTCCGCTGTATGCAGTCTTGTACTCTGCTGTGTCCTGTATAAAATGTAATGCATTTTCGTTTCCATAGAGCATTGTTCTGAATGGACAGGTGACTCAAGAGCTTCATGTAACATTCGTAAGTTCGGCGGACTCGACTTTAAAAATCCCGACCTCGGAAAAAAGAGTGTTCCTGAGATCAGCTTGGAAAACAAATACAGGAAATGCATAAATAAGTTATTAAAACTGCTTACTATGGTTTAGCAAGCGAAAAATGTCAGGTGAGTGTTTCTATCTATAGTGTTAATTTAATGATAAATGACCAGTGTTGCCACAGTTACCTTGAAAAAGTAATCTGATTACTGATTACTCCTTTAAAAAGTAACTTAGTTACTTTACTGATTACTTGATTTTAAAAGTAACTATGTTAGATTACAAGTTACTTTATTAGTTACTTTCAGCAGCTGCCGACAACACCCCCAACGCCTCAACATAAAAATGATAACCGGTTTTGCCAATACTCACTATACTGGAAGTGCATTTTAACAGCAATGTATAGCAGACATCCCAACCTAACCTAGATACTGAAATTCAGATGTTTGTTCAATAATGTCTAAGTACACCAAATAAGGAAGGCCTATTGATAGAAATTGTTCTAGTAAAATATGTAGATTTTTTTTCATGTAGCCTTGGCAGCCATCTTGTAGCCTATAGGCCTGAGTAATATGCAAATGAAATTACACTTGTTAAACTCACCTCAACAAGTCTTTTGCAATCATTTAACCCGCCGTGAGCAATGCTAAAGTTGCTGTTACAAACAGTGCAGTGTGCAAGATTATCATTATGTTTTAATCTTTTGAGACAATTGGGTACACTTTTGTGTAGTCTGATGTGAAATGGGTCTTAAATCTTCCTTTTTGAGGGGCACTGACGCTGCCATGACGCTTCTGTTCCTAGATACACTGACTGAACTAATTAATTATGTTTGGGAGAAAAGAGATATAAGCACTTACACTGAAAACGGATTGGTTGATTTAGCAAAACAGAACAGGATGCTCTCTGTCTTGGATGCGCTTCAGGCACAAACGCACCACTCCTCTCTCTCTCCCTTCTAGAATCTTTGATTTGAAGTCCGGTCTGGCTTGCGTGCTCTTGTTCGCTCTAGGTTCGGGGGATTTTATGTAATTTGCGGGCGTCAGGAAGCCGCTATCAATATGTGGGAGACTCCCAAAACTTCGGGAGACTTGGGATGTCTAGCTAGACAGCACTTTGTCGCCAGCACAGAATGTACAATGTACCTTAATGTTGTCATGTTTAGCTGACACAAACTCAAAGTAATGACTGATGAAATGTGCATCTCTCTCTCTCCCTCCATTGTTGTTTTCGTTTGTGTCGCTGCACGTGAATTGTCCTCATGCTGAAAACGTGAGCATAGCCTACATGACATTAATCCCCAAGACAAGAAGAAAGCAAAGAATATATCTTTTTATTAAGGAAAATGACAAAAATAGTAACGCACAGTAACTTAGATAAGTAACTTTAATCTGATTACTGGTTTGTAAAATGTAGCGCGTTAGATTACTCCTTACTGAAAAAAGTGGTAAAAATAGACCAACGCGTTACTGGCATCACTGTAAATGACCTTGCCTATTTGTAATGAGAGTGAAATTTGCCTCTTGTGTTGTTGCAAGGGAGGCCGCCGTGGTTGGAGAATATGATAGTGATGTCAAGTCGGATACCTCGGGGCACAAGACTTCCGCATGAGTCTCCGAGCAAAAAATCCAGGCCAACTTTGCGTTCAAGTCATTTTTCCGGAGGTCAGAATATCCGATGTGGCATGAAGGCCCTATAAATGCTGAAGTGGCATTCTATGAGCATCACCCAAACTCTTCTCTTACTTCTCCTTTAGGCAAATTTGACCGTGCGTTACCCTTTTAGTCCACAATTACAACCCTAGACATACTGTAGTATGCAGAAAAGGCTAACCTTGCTCAGTTAAGTACAGTTTTCTATATTGTTCTGCTATTCTCTTTTTCATTTTGACACATGATTGGTACGTAAGAGTGGGAAGTGATATTTGCAATTTGGAGTTCTTGTTTATCTGCAAAGAATGTGGGTGAAAAAAGTGGCTGACCCACTTGGGTTTAAACTCAGGATCTTGCTCTTTGGATTAAATTAGCAAAATGTTATTATATTAGCATTAGTTCATGCATGGTTGACTATGCCCATGAGTGAAATGGGGGCCCAGAGTCAAGCATTTTAAGTTATGATTACAAAATTGGCACTTTAGTATGGTCTGTCTATAATATTTCCATACAAATTCCATATGTTTATTTAATACATCCTTATACAATGACTTCCAGAGGATGGGGGGGGGGGGGGGGGCAGTTAATCTCTTCTGTTACTGATATGGTAGCAAAATGTGCTAGAATTACCAAGGTCATGGGTTTGATTGCCAGAGACATTTGATACATGTCTGGTTAACTGTTGGCTTTGATGTGCTGTGTGAAACTACTGAGTAAAGATATCCGCTAAATTTAAATATTTTATCACAGGGGCCTCAAAATTCCTTTCTTAGAAGAACTGCACCTGTCTCTTAGGCTATCCTCTATTTGGTCATATCTGAATCCAGTATGCTGAGTTGGCAGAACTTGTGTCTGCCTTGGCCCATGTCAGGAGTGATTTTGAAATTTGTGGGATGGTGGAGGTAAGCAATTTGTCAGAAACTCAAGAGCTTATCACTGGAGGTGTCTGCCGGTGCCTCTGACCTGAGTTTGTCTTTGCCACCCGTGGGTTTGTTTAGCTGACCTCAGCGGGAACTCCAGGCGGTGGCGCTGCCCCTTGGGTCATCTTCCGGTGGATATTTGGACAAGGCCGGGAATCAAAGGTGTTGTGGGAAGCCCCAGAGCTCCCAGAGCTAAGTGAACATTTCCTGGGGAAACATGAGGCAGATCAGGCCAGCGCTGTGTGCCGCGGCTCAGGGATGAATGCCCTCTTTATATTGAGGTGGAAGAGAGAGGGGGGGGGAGACTGCTCACTTACTGTGCACTCTTCCCTCTCACCAACTTCTCTCACTTGCCCCCCTTCTCAGTTGCTCTTGCTGTCCTTCTGCCCCCATACCCACCTTTTCTTTGCTGACAGCCCACCCCCTTTTTAGAACTCCCCACAACCAATTATATTGAATATATGCACTCATAATGAAGCTGCTATTTCTCATATTCTCTTATTCTCGTCTTTGTCCTGCTAAATATAGCCTTCAAATAGAACACTGATTGCAACCTTAGTCAGAATGAATATACTTGTTTAGAGGGATTTAGGGTTTTTCAAGATGAAAATGTTTCATGTGTCATCGTCATTTCATGTGTAAATACTTTATGAGGCCTCTATTCACCACTTCTGAGACTGAGGTGAGGTGGCCACTACTTATTATTATGTCTGTGCGTGGATGGGTGTGTGTGTGTGTGCATGGATGGGTGTGTGCGTGGATGGGTGTGTGTCCGTGTCTGTCCGTCCGTCCGTACATGCATGTGACTATTCTTGACCACCAGATAACTCACTTACCGGTATACCTGGCAACAAGGTATGAGAAGAGAAATCTCCATATCACAGCACTGATTCTCTCTCTGAGTGTGAGAGAGAGTGTGTGTGTGTGTTTAGTTGTAGCTCTAATATTTAAGCATACATTTACATGCATAGCAGAAGCATTCATTCAGACTTACAGAATACAGTTACAGCTGCTCTGAGAGTGCCTGTGCAAATCGGTTGCTTTCACACCACTCAGCAGAGTGTTATGTGCTTAAGGTGACAAATTCAGACCCTCCAGGATACTAATAACGTACTTTGAGTATTTTTTTAAAATGCTATATAGTAAGTCATTTCAAGAGTTGTTGCAAAACGAAAAGGAGCTCTATCCATCCCGCACCTCAGCTTCTACATATCCCATGCATTAATTCAGAGAACAGTATAGAATAGCAGGTAGAGAATTCTATGAATTCACACAAGGAGGGGCTAGACTCTTGCCTTATTATGTAGCAAACCTAGTATAGCAAAATATTCACAAACTATATATTGCAAACTTATGTTGAAAGCCTCTGACTGAAATAAAGACATACTAGTATGTATACTGAAGACAACAGCAGAAATAAAATATGTAGGCCTAATGATATAGGTCTTGATATTAAGTTTTGTAATAATATAGCTACAGGATGAGTGGATTGAGGTTAGGATGAGGACACTCGGGCTCGTCTGAGTTACTGCCACTACCACGTCACACAGTCTGCAACTCTCAATTAGACTGTGTTTAACCCACACTGCCAGCCTATTTATAGCAGAAGGATTGGTCTCAGTCCTGCTTCTTGTCCTTGCAGAGCCTTGCAGCCAGATGACTCACCCTGTGGGGACGGGAAGAGTCAAGTCTTAGAGAAATGGCTCCGAGACAGGGTGAAGAGTTAGGACCGTTTTAACACAGTGAAAAAAGATTGGTTTTGATACTTACACAGGATCAGTAAAAAAGCACTACATATCTAACACTAAATAACAATAGCAGTAAAACAACACTAAATATCTATAAATATCTGAAAAGAGAGCAATACAGAAACAGTCCAAAACACCCAAGAGAGGTCACTGAAGGAAAGATGAGGTTTATTTAGAGTACATTTCATATACTGAGGCAATTCAGTGTGATGTACATAAATAAAAGCAAAAGGAACCTTCAAAGGAAAGATAAAGACAGTGAAAGAAAAGCAACATTAGTAAAAGAAAGTAGTGAATTTAAAAGTGTATAGCACATACAAAGTCTTCAAGCTACACACACACTCTCTCACACACACACATACAGTAAGCACACACACATGACATAAGCACACACACACACACCAATAGACCTCTCCAGAATATATCCCGCCTCCTAACTTCCGTATCCATCCAACTTCCGGGCGTGGATTGTCTATGGGAAATAACATGGCGTTTTGAAAGATCGTACCTGTCAAACTCTGTAGGTGACAAAGTAGAAAAAGCTGCTGGGCAGATTGGCCTACACACTTCTATCTAGTTTCCACTGGATTTTTTGATTTTCGGTGCCGTTTAAGTAGTATAGTCTATAGTATACTACTTAAACGGCACCGACAATCAAAAAATCCAGTGGAAACTATATGGCAGAAGTGTGAAGGCCAATCTGCCCACCAGCTTTTTCAACTTTCGCTACCTACAGATGTTTTACCAGTATGATATTTCGAAACGCCATGTTATTTCTCATAGACAATCCACGCCCGGAAGTTGGATGGATACGGAAGTTACGGAGGCGGGACTTATTCTGGAGAGGTCAATATGCACCTACCCCTTGAGCCTGAGCCTGTTCTCTGGTTGGTCTGACCCTCTGATGAGAGTCCCAGCTGCACCCCAGCCAAGACACCCACAGCTGCTTCCAATATGAGCTCTCCCTTCGTCTGCTGCTCACCAACTGCAGTGCAGCCTAATGCCTCGGCCTTCTAGAAAATTCCACAGCTCTCCGGGCTAAAAACAACCAGTTTAATCCTCGTCAAGAGTTTCTTACTTTCTCAGCAATTTAGAGATGTTCATGCAACAAATTAAATGAACACAAAATAAATTATCTTTACAATAGATTTTAAATAGTTTTTTAATGTTAATGAATATGAATCACTAGTTTCATGTTTAATGCCAAACCCTCACACACATGGTTATAACTACATAGTGTAGCTAACAGAACTTTTCATCCAAATTATTTTTCAGTGTAGGACTGTTTTCCATTGTGTGGATGATGCAACTTGTCACTAATTTACAGGTTATACGCACTGTGTAAATCAGTCATTACATCCATGGGTTGAAATGTTCCTGTAATCATGGGGTAGGTGTGTGAAATCAAAATCGGTCTTTCAACACAAGGCTGTAATTTGTCCAGTCACAGGTTATGTTAATCGATATACACTCTATATGAAGCCATGTCCAAACATGAAGAGGCTGATCATAACCAGCCATTCATATAGAGAATGACAAGCAGCATTGAATGACCATGTGTGAGCACTGTCAGCTACTGTGCTGGATTCACATGGTCTCCTGAGTGTTAATAGAGTCAGTATACTTGAAGGAAACAAGATACATGTGTTATCCTAATCTTACCGACACTCTTTATCCTTGGGGTCAATTTGACCCCAGCTAAATAAACCCTCAGAAAATGATTATAATTCATATTGTTACCCAGTTTTTATGTGACAGGTACTTAACAAGAGTGTAATAACCACCATCAAAAGCCGTACAAAACAATCCCACCCCCCCACACCCCTTTATGAACCTTGGAACCCTGGCTGGCAATATTGCCCATCCAGTGTCAGCAGCCAAAAGCATTGTTGTTGCTTCCCCTTTTGACTTATACAGTCCTGCCAAAATGACTTATATGTAATATGTACTTGTGTATGTAATAATGATAATAGCTATATGTTCTCATACTATTCAAAAAATAATATCCATAATGTGTCAAATATTCATGTATCCTATGTTTCATACAGCTGGGGTCAAACTGACCCCAAGGAACATCAATGTACAAAATATTTGTACAGGACATTGAAAACAAATTATTGTACAAATTTCATGCTAACTCTGTTGTACCCTTCAATTGAGGAAAAGTCATGAAACATGGAAAAAAAAAAAAAGTGAACCATATATTTTATGATGTTAAACGTTGCTTGGGGTCAAATTGACCCCAAGGATAACATGAGGGCTAAACCTTTGACACTATGGCTGTGTGACAGGGCGCATACCCACTGTCACAGTAGTGAGGCGCTACTTTTATTATACTGATTAGTCACTTTTTTGACTATCATGTCAATTTTTTGTTTCATTTATTGAAAGTATTATTTTTTCTTTTGTTTATTTTTATCATCCTTATTGCCAAATATTGGCCTTATTTGGGAATAAATTAAAAATCCCATCGTCAAACTTATTCCTCTGCGTCCTCCTGAGTGTGACCAACTTGCTCAAGACCGCACTTCCTCATTTTACCCTCAACAGGCTGTTTTCATAATATTTGGACTAATCAATTTTTTCTTGTACTAGGAGGACTTAGCTTTTTAGTTTGCTAGTTTCCCAGTAATGCCAGTTGTTTCCTAAGTTATGTCTGTGACAGCGACCAGGAGTCCATTTTGTGAGGAATTTCCACCAGTGATGTCTTATGCTTTATGCTCTCTTGTGTTTAGTCTAAGTTTACTCCTAGGTCACCACTTTCCTTTGGCTTACTACAGCTGGGGAAACCAGTCCCTTCAAGGTACACAAACCAACCTTCTCAGCGTATCACACATTCAAGGAGAACACTTTGTAATCTACACACTACTTGTAGTATAACTGCATTGTACTTCAAAGAAACAAACTGCAGTACAACTGCAGTTATTTTTTGGGAAACCCAGTGACCTCAGCTGCTCATTACGGAAAGGTTTATGTGATTCACCACAAATGCATGCTTACATTTGTGATCATTCACAACTTGATAGTGCCCTGTTCCTGTGCATGAGGCATTTCCACATCTACGTGATAAAGCCAGAAACTTTCTAATGAGGAGACACAGCACTCAAAGAATCCTCCATACTAGAAATACATGGGGTTAGTTTGTGATGGCAAAATGGCAGTTGTCTACACATATGTCCCGCCCTCTCCTGTATGCCTCTCCATTCACTTGAACAGGAAAACAGCTACCCGATAACTGCCTAAAGTGCCAAGTCGAGGGACTTGCCTAAAAGAACTTTGATAAAGCTGATGGAGAGCAGGGATGAGTTCAGCAGATTCATGTACATGTAATGTTAAAACCCATTAACTCTAACAGGTACATAGGGCGGTGTTTTGGCTCTGTAGCTGCATGTTTCTGTAGATATCCAGTTTGCTTCCTGTGTGTGTGTGTGTGTGTGTGAGTGCATGTAAAGCATGTATGTATGTGTAGTGAAAGAATGTCAAAAATGAGGCAGGAGAGAGAGCGAGGGAGGGATAGAGTGAGCAAGCATGGGAGAGAAAGGCAGAATGCCCACTGTCAGCTGTTAATGATTCTAGAGCTTCACAGATAAAAGGCTGGAGCAAGACTCAGATTGGGGCCCAGGGCAGGGGATTATTTCATACCGTGCATGCACAATAGCCTAGAAATCTAGACGCACCCTAGCGGCAGCAAATGTAATTTGCAGCCAGGGTAGTCTAGCAACTCTTCGTTGGCTTGCGAGCTGGAAAAGTGAAACTTCTATCAGGCCAATCACATCATGTATAGAGTCGGCAACGGTTCCGCGTGAATTTCCTGCTACTTGAAAACAAACAAGATGGATGCTGCTGCTGCCGAACAGTGGTCTTTAAATCGCAACTCGAGTTAAGCTTTTTTTAAATTGGCAACAGTTTGATCAATTATAGCCAACTAGCTCCGCTGGTGGGAAAATGCATTGGACTCATGAGTTGTAGCGCTATCCTATTGCGTGCAGAGGAAATTTGAAAGACAACTGTTTATCCCGCCCCTCGGATTGAACAGTGACTATGGTAAGTTCCCAGACCCTACATATTGATGTGGGTCTGGCTTGTCAGGCTACATGCACAATGCATTACTATGACAAACCATCCAGGCTTAAAAATTAAACACACAAGCAGCTTTAAAAGATGTCACTTCACTCCTGGCACAGTTCCACCCCCCCCCCCCCTCCCATTTCGAAACCCTTATAACGAGCAAGAAAATGCAAGGTTTTCCATTGATCCATGCATTCCTTGCAGGCTATTACACAGCTAAGAGCTTGACAGACAGATGTGCAGACAGTTATGTTAAGCATGTTTTTTAAGATGGCATCAGCACCAGTTTATAGCATCTAAATAACACTCAGGATACATTATATCATATAGTGGGATGCTTGGTATGTTTCAGACCAATGATATATGAGATGTCATGATTTTGTGTGACATGGCACAGTAGAGATGGTATATATACACACGATATTCTTTGCACCAGAACCCTGTGTGTAGGATGTAGGATTCTTAATTGTGATGTTTGCTTTATGTCATTCTTTTCTGTCTTTGTCTCTCACTTTCCTTTTTTTCTGCTACTTTCCTCTATGACGCACATTCTCCCACACTCTCCAGGTCTTCTTGCTCTCCTCTCTCTCTTTTTGCTTACATAGTGTGTCTCTCTCTCTTTCTCTCTCTCTCCACATCTCAGCACGTAATTTTCACCACTCCTCTTTTGAACATGTCTGCTACACATACACTCAAACACACACACACACACACACACACACACACACATTCTGGTGTGAGGAGTTCACTGTGGCGGCTCCTGAGAGGGGGGGTGTCGGAGTGGGAGGCGTGTTTGCAGCGCTGGGGTTTCAGGGGCCCTCTCTGCTTGTTCCCCCCTCCCTCTCCAGACATGTTTCTCCAGCAGGGGGACTGGGACTGGGGATGTTCAGACATTCCTGCACACACACACACACACACACACCGCCTCAACCCCAGAACCGGATGGTGATGAAGTAGGGGTCCAAGAAACACATGTCTGGTCGTTTATCTGGCAGAGATCTCTGCAGTTTCTCTCTGTCCAATGGCTTGAAGCAGGCTCCAGGACCTCCACGCAGCATGATGTACCATTATACACAATTCTGGCAAGGCTACAGAAAGGTAAAACCTCCCTCATCTAAACACGCCCCCCCCCCAGACTGCTTTAAAAACTCTGAGAAGTGCTTCACAGTAAGTGTTTCATTTCATAAGTAGAATCTACAAAAGAGACATATTATTAAGGAATCACAAATACTTCCAAATCCCTACTTTTCTTTCTTTCAAAAAACAAAATGTTTAAGTTCTATTGACGCGCCCTTATACAGAGCTCAGGGGCTGTTGCACATGTTTGCAGATGCTGGGAGAGTCTGTTCTGTCTTAGTGACGTGACCTGAGATTGTCTGCTAGGGTTACTTTCCCTCCACAAGGGAAACCACGGTAGGCTTCATATTTGAGATGCCCCTCCCACTGGGCAGACACCCAGGACTCTTCTGGCACTCCAACAAAAAAAAGAAAAGAAAAATATCCAGTCATGGGTGGATTGAAACCCAACTCTCTCTCTCTCTCTCTTTCTCTCTCTGTCTAACTCACATTCTGTCTGTCTGCTTTTGTCTCTTTTGCTTTTCTCTTGCCTCACTCTCTTCTTTCTGTCCCACTCTGTCTTTCTGTCTCACTCTCTGTCTTTCTGTCTCACTCTCTTATTTCTCCCTCCCACTCCCTCTTCTGGTTCACCCTTCCTTTTTCTGTCTCACTTTTTTGCTCTCCATTTTTTTCAAAAATGGACCATCTTCCAAAGCAAACCCAAGGTGCTCTCCCCCCCCCCCCCCGAGCACCTTGGGTTTGCTTTGGAAGATGGTCCATTTTTGTTTCCGACCCTGTCCAATGTCTCTGCTGACTTCACCACGTTCTCACCCTATCTCTGATTTCCTCACCATGTGCGTGTTTGTTTGAGAACTACTGTGCACAGTAATACAAGAAGATAGAAGTTCTCGTCTATGGTCGTCTATGGTTAGACCGTGAGTCTCTCCTCGTATCTCATCTCTTTCTCTTGGTCTTTCTGTCTGCCTGTGCCTCACAGTGGGAGCGCAGTCTGCCGGAGAGTCGCTGGAGGTTGATGTTGAAAAGCAGCCAGTCTGATGTGGCTAGCAGCTCTCGGCCTCATTCAAATTTTCCACACAGAAATATTCCTCTGCCCCTGAGTTTGTCTCTCTCTCCACTGGCTCATGTTTCCCCCTGTTCCCGCCAGTTCCCATCCTTCCCCATCTCTCTCTCTTTTTGAGCTCTCCTTTTGAATAATTTATTCTCCGTTCTATAAGCATTTTCTTTTTCTCTCTCTCTTTCTTTCTTTCTTTCTTTCTTTCTGTGAGGTTACACGTCTTACTTTCTGCACTATGAGCTGTCTGGATTTTTAGATCAGGCTTCCTTGCTTTCTGACTCTCTCTCTCTCTCTTTCTCTCTCTCTCTCTCTCTTTCTCCATCATCCCTCAGTGCCCTCTGTTGGCAGAAAACAGAAGTAACCCCCCACCACAAGACTATGTGTACATGAACAGTGGAGCTCTGCCTTTCTCCCTCTCTATTTTGTGATTCTGCCTTTTTTCACTCTCTCTCCCTCCTCTCCACTGCTCCCTCTCTCTCTTGCCTCATAAAAGAAAGACATGCTTAAGATGCATTCCAGACAACTTGGACATTGAAGGTCAGACTTGCCCGTTTAGAAGTGGAAACTCCGACTTTGAGTTCCAAGTAGAAGGACAGAATTCCAGACCTCCGAGTTTGTCTGGATACTAGATTGCCTGCAGTTTACACACAAAGCCTATCAAGTCTCACCATGCAAACAGCATTTATTTACAGTCAAAGAGGTTTATTTAACAACACTGTGGTTATTTAAGCACCAGTGTTTAAAGGAGATTTAGTGTCTTCCTCCTGCAGCTATGTGAGAGTGATGCGGTGGTGGTCTGTAAACAACTGTGGAGCCAGTGGAGGCAGAAACGTTCTAATGAGACACAGCATTCAAAGAATCCTCCATAGAAATGTATTGGTTTGTAACACCAATACGGCAGTTGTCTAAACATATCCTGCCCCTTCTTGTAATGTAAGTATCCAACCGCATTTATCTCCTTATTTTAGCAATTTGGGAGGAGATATTTATATTCAATTTAGATTTAAACACAGATTCGCCTGACATACTTCCCTTATGTAATACCTCCCCATTCATTTGAATAGGAAAATAGCTGCCCGAAATAAATGCCCAGTGCGTGTTATCAAGATGGCCGCAGAGTAGGGGGACTAGCCTATAAGGACTTTGGTGGAGGTCTGGCCTCATGCTGAGTGGGGTCTGGTGCACCCGGGGAAAATCGGACAGGTGGCTGATGGGACAGCAATGGTGACTCACTCTCTGACTCGCAGCACTGCAGGGGAGGTGTGATTGTGCACACAGGGTGAAATCAGGTTGTACACGACAGCACATGAGACGACTGTAAATCAAATATGGCAGTCAAATATAGACATACACACACACACACACATGAACCCTACTAAACATTACCTGAACTCACCCTCATCAGTATAAACAGTGGATAAAGGTGCAGCCTATAGGTTGTTAGAGTACTACAACCTGCTTCAGAGAACTCACTGAAGTTTTGTTCATTTGTGGTTACTCGTGTGTTTTGAGCTACGGAGCTACTGTCTCTCACAAATGTGTTTGTCAGTGTGTCTGTATGTGTGTGATGGCATGTGTGTGGTCATATCAATGTGTGTCAGTGTGTATATCATTGTGTGTCAGTTTCTGCTTGCTAGTGTGTGCTTGTGTGTTCTCTCAATGTGCCTGCCTTAGTGTGTGGTCCGTTGGCAGGTGGTGACTTCACTACTTATTTTAGTGCTCCTGTGTGTGTGTGTGTGTGTGTGTGTGAGAGAGAGATCATTGATTATTAACATGTTATGCCTGTAGCTTAACCGAGAGAGAGTGAGTGTGGCTCTAGGTGGGACAGGTCACTTGGAGGTCTTACAAGAGTTTGGAAATCTGCACATGGACATACAGTATCTGCATATGTATGTAAATTCGAACATGTGTCTGTATGTGTGTGTGCATGTACACGTGTGTGTGTGTGTGGGAGGGGGGGTTGTGTGTGTGTGTGTGTGTGTGTGTGTGTGTGTGTGTGTGTGTGTGTGTGCAGAGAGAGAGGACTAAGAAGTTGAAAACTGAGATGGAAAGAAAGAGGGAACCTATTAGTGAAGCGGAGAAACTTGAGCTATGCAGACAGGTAAGGACAGGCAGGCAGAGACAGAGCCAGGTAGAAAGCAGGAGAATCAAATGGCTGTCTAGTGTGTGTGTGTGTGCACCGGTATGTGTGTGAGAAAGAGAGAGAGAGAGAGAGAGAGAGAGAGAGATTGTGTAAGAGTAAGCAGGCTCAATGGGCTTTTAAGAGAGAGAGAGAAAGTGTAAGAGTAAGCAGGCTCAATGGGCTTTTAAGAGAGGGAGAGAAAGTGTAAGAGTAAGCAGGCTCAATGGGCTTTTAAGAGAGGGAGAGAGAGTGTGTAAGAGTAAGCAGGCTCAATGGGCTTTTAAGAGAGGGAGAGAGAGTGTGTAAAAGTAAGCAGGCTCAATGGGCTTTTAAGGAAGCAGAAGGAGAGGGGCCAATAGATCACGGGTGATTGATGAGATAAATAAAGATAAACAATCTCAGGACACTAAATAATCAGATTTTAGAAGTGAAGAAGCATACTCAGTTAATATATTAACACACAAGTTACATTAATGATATCAGTACCTGGTGTGTGCGCGCTTATGTGTGTGTGTGTGTGTGTGTGTGTGTGTGTGTGTGTGTGTGTTTGTATCTCTGTGTGTGTGGTGTGTGGATGTAGCACCACTAGATCTGGAAGGAGAGATGCATGGAAAGCTCCAGGAAAGCTGAATGGTCATAATTATCTAAAACTAAAAGCCAGTTTGTCACTGTGACTTAAAATATACTCTAAAATGTGTTTTAGTGTATAAGTTAGTGTATAAAGTATATATTAAACTGTTGTTGAACAGTCCAGTTAAATAGGATCGCATATTTTTCTCTGCAAAAACCCTGAGTTCTTTCTCTCATTCACATGCGCCCTCGCCTCATCTGTTTAAACCATTTAAGGCAGACACAAGCAATCTCATTCCTGTCTGCCCCTCCATCTCTCTCCCTCCCTCCCTCCCTCTCTCTGTCACTCCCTCCCACCGTTTTTTGTTTTCAGGCTCACTTTTTCTACCTCTCTTGTCCCTCTTTCTCTCTGCCCCAACTTTTCCTCACCCTTTTCTCCCTGTTTCTGTCTGTCTTTTTCTCTTTCGATCTGTCCCTTCTGATCCTCTACCCATTCCACTCTCTCTCTCTCTCTCTCTCTCTCTCTCTCTCTCTCTCCCTCTCTACTCTGCCTCCCTCTTCTGTTTGTGTTGGATAATGGAGGCTTCCCTCAGAGGACACACTCTCATTATCATCACTTCACAAGGACCCAAATAGTTGTTTAGCGGGTGCCCCTGTCGGCGCCTGAGCAGAATGTTGTTAATAATTATTATTAAAGTGGCTGATGAAAGGTTCCACACCTCTAACCTTTCTACTGCTGGAGTCTTGGCAGTTTTTAGAGTCTTAAGCTGAAGCCCTCCATCTGCTAATGCCAGTGTAATTTATCTTTCTGTCAGACTATCTCTATCTACCT